>NC_066242.1:18773684-18851683 GCF_024542735.1 Bombus huntii | reverse complement strand
CAACCTAACCCCAACCTAACCCCAACCTAACCCCAACCTAACCCCAACCTAACCCCAACCTAACCCCAACCTAACCCCAACCTAACCCCAACCTAACCCCAACCTAACCCCAACCTAACCCCAACCTAACCCCAACCTAACCCCAACCTAACCCCAACCTAACCCCAACCTAACCCCAACCTAACCCCAACCTAACCCCAACCTAACCCCAACCTAACCCCAACCTAACCCCAACCTAACCCCAACCTAACCCCAACCTAACCCCAACCTAACCCCAACCTAACCCCAACCTAACCCCAACCTAACCCCAACCTAACCCCAACCTAACCCCAACCTAACCCCAACCTAACCCCAACCTAACCCCAACCTAACCCCAACCTAACCCCAACCTAACCCCAACCTAACCCCAACCTAACCCCAACCTAACCCCAACCTAACCCCAACCTAACCCCAACCTAACCCCAACCTAACCCCAACCTAACCCCAACCTAACCCCAACCTAACCCCAACCTAACCCCAACCTAACCCCAACCTAACCCCAACCTAACCCCAACCTAACCCCAACCTAACCCCAACCTAACCCCAACCTAACCCCAACCTAACCCCAACCTAACCCCAACCTAACCCCAACCTAACCCCAACCTAACCCCAACCTAACCCCAACCTAACCCCAACCTAACCCCAACCTAACCCCAACCTAACCCCAACCTAACCCCAACCTAACCCCAACCTAACCCCAACCTAACCCCAACCTAACCCCAACCTAACCCCAACCTAACCCCAACCTAACCCCAACCTAACCCCAACCTAACCCCAACCTAACCCCAACCTAACCCCAACCTAACCCCAACCTAACCCCAACCTAACCCCAACCTAACCCCAACCTAACCCCAACCTAACCCCAACCTAACCCCAACCTAACCCCAACCTAACCCCAACCTAACCCCAACCTAACCCCAACCTAACCCCAACCTAACCCCAACCTAACCCCAACCTAACCCCAACCTAACCCCAACCTAACCCCAACCTAACCCCAACCTAACCCCAACCTAACCCCAACCTAACCCCAACCTAACCCCAACCTAACCCCAACCTAACCCCAACCTAACCCCAACCTAACCCCAACCTAACCCCAACCTAACCCCAACCTAACCCCAACCTAACCCCAACCTAACCCCAACCTAACCCCAACCTAACCCCAACCTAACCCCAACCTAACCCCAACCTAACCCCAACCTAACCCCAACCTAACCCCAACCTAACCCCAACCTAACCCCAACCTAACCCCAACCTAACCCCAACCTAACCTCCCAACCTAACCCCAACCTAACCCCAACCTAACCCCAACCTAACCCCAACCTAACCCCAACCTAACCCCAACCTAACCCCAACCTAACCCCAACCTAACCCCAACCTAACCCCAACCTAACCCCAACCTTTTTTTTTTTTTTTTTTTTTTTTTTTTTCGTGGAGAAATCCTCATGGACACCCGCTAGGCGGGTAGTGTCGGACTCTTACCGACTAAAACTCCACGGTGGCCTGTCCTGACGCCTGAGTCGAGATGCACCCGGGATCTCTCCCGAATTACTACCGGTTACCCCCGGGCGTCTATCTCTCCTTACGTCGAAGGGAGGCGTCCTTGATCTTCTTGGAACGCTAGGGGGGGACCACGCCCCCTAGCGCCTCGCTCCTATTGCGTCGTTCTGGGGACCCCGTCCCCCTGACGCCTCTTCCTGGTTTCCACGCGCTCCTACGGCGGCCGCGGCGGCGCCGGTGGCGGCGTCGCGCCCCCGTAGCGCGTCGTATTCCTAGGGCGCTGCGACCTCCTGGACGGGTCGCGATCTCGTTCCCTGCTACGTTCCGCCCGCTCCTTCGCCAGCATGACCTGCTCGCAGTAGGTGCGGACAGCGGAGTACTCCTGGCGCCCTCTGAGCATGGCCGCGACGACCGCTTCGGGGGCTAAGCTCTCGCCGATTTCGAGCCGCAGGACGCGTCGTGGTTCCGCCCACGCCGGGCAGAACTCCAGCGTGTGCTGCGCCGTGTCCTCCTCTTCCTCGCAGTGGTGACAGACGGACGTCGTCTCTCGCCGAATCCTTAGCAGGTACTCGCCGAACACTCCGTGGCCGGTGAGCAGCTGCGTCATCCTGAAGGTCAGCGGTGCCCCGCCTCGATCCCTCCACGCCTCCCAGTTGGGAAGCACGGCGCGAACGGCCCGGTGCGGCCGCACGGCGTCCTCCTGGATCAGCTGCGAGCGCCATCGTTCCCAGGTCTCCTTCCTCGCCTCCTCCCGGATGTTCGAGGCCGGCTGGCCGGCGGTCGGTGGCGTCGGATTCCTCTGGTGTTCGTATACGCGTTCGAGCGCCAAGGCTTGCAGCTCGAACGGCGGGGAAGCCGCCAGCACGGTCGCCGACGCGTACGATGTCGTCCTGTAGCCTCTCGCTATGCGGATAGCGGTCGTCCTCTGCAGCCTCCGCAGCAAGGTCAGGCTGCGACGGCTGGTCGCCAGGCTTCTGGCCCAGACGGGTGCCCCGTAGAGAACTCGGGACCGAACCACTCCCTCGTAGAGGCGGCGGACTCTCGATCCCGCTCCGCCGATGTTCGGTAGGAGGCCGCACAGGGCGTTGGCCGCGGCCGTCGCCTTCGGGACCAGTTGCTCGAAATGCGGTCCGAAGGTCCACCCGCTGTCGATCGTGAGGCCCAGGTACCTCATCTGTCGTCCCACCGGGACCTCTTCTCCGCCGATGTTCACCGTCAGCCCGGGGGGAGGCGTTCCTCTTCGCCGCTGGTCGAAGAACCACAGCGCCTCCGACTTGGCCGGCGACACCGTCAGGCCGAGCCTCCGAATGGCGCCCACCGCGCATGCCACGGCGTCCTCCGTGCGATTCGCCGTGTCGTGCCACCACCGTCCCCCGGCCAGGACCAGGGTGTCGTCGGCGTAGCACACCGTTCCCGCTCCCGGGGGCATCGGACATCGGAGGACCGAGTCGTAGGCCGTGATCCAGAGCAACGGACCCAGCACCGACCCCTGCGGCACGCCGCGCTCGATCCGTCTTCTCTCCTCCCCGTCCCTGCCGGCGTAGACGATGTACCTGTCGGCGAGGTACGCTCGAACGATCCCCACCAGGTACGCCGGGACCTCGAAGTGGCGCAGGGCTTCCAGGATCCTGCCCCAGGGGATGGAGTTGAAGGCGTTGGTGACGTCGAGCGACACCGCCACCGCCACCCCCTCCCGGGAGACCTTGTCCTCGGCCATGGCCCTCAGCCTCTTCACCGCGTCCACGGTCGAGCGGCCGCGGCGGAATCCGTACTGGCTGTCGTGCCATCCGGGCGTCCTCTCGGTGATGTGAGCCTCCAGCCGGGCGGCGACGATCCTCTCCAGCATCTTGCCCACCTCGTCCAGCAGGCATATCGGCCTGTACGCGGACGGCGAGTCCGGCGGGCGACCCTCCTTTCGTAGCAGCACCAGCCTGGCCGTCCGCCATGTCCGGGGGTAGACGCCCTCCTCCAGGCATCTGTCGAACAGGTGTCGCAGGCGGGGAGCCATGGTGACGATCGACTCCGCCCACGCTCGGCCCGGTATTCCGTCGGGGCCTGGCGCCACGTCGCGGGACGCCGTCCTCCTGGCCGCTTCGAAGAGCTCCTCGTCGCTGACTCGCAGTTCCTCGCTCCATCCCGTCGCGGTCGTCGTCGCCGTCTCCTCGTCGTCGTCGTCGTCGTCGTCGACGGAGGAGGGGGAGGATGGCGCCGGTTGGCTCGCGTTCGTGTCTTCCGGCGGGAACAGCGTCCCGACGACGTTGTCCAACAGCGTCGGGTCCATGTCCGAGGTCAGCGGGGGCGCCGAGGGTCGTAGCTTCTTGGTGACCACTTTGTACGGCCGTCCCCACGGGTCGGATTCGACCTCCTCGATCAGCTCCGTCCAGCACCGAGATTTCGCGGTCTTGATCTCCCGCTGAAGAGTCCGTCTCGCCTCCCTGTACTCCTCGTAACGGCGGGAGATCTCCTCCTCGTCGCGCGTCAGTCTGCGACGACGGGCCCTTAGGAATCTCCTGCGGGCCCGAACGCAGTTCTCTCGCATCTCGGCGATCTCCGGGGTCCACCAGTACGTTCCCCGGTCTCGTCCACCCCCCGGGACGGAGCGCGGCATCGAGGCGTCGCACGCCGCGGTCATGTATCTTCGGAGCTCCTCCGCCTCCTCGTCGATGTCTCCCTGCTCGGTCGCCCGTCGGGCGTCCCAGCTCCAGGCGGACACGATCGCGGCCGCCCGCAGCATCTCCTTGTCCATCTCCTTCAGGCGCCATCGCGGCGGCGGCGGCGGCGGGCGGCGACGGTTCTCTCCCGGTCGTCGTCGTCTCCTCCTCCCGGCGTCGTCCTCGGTCCCCAGGGTCACCTCCATCAGAATGTAGAGGTGGTCGGACAGCGTTTCCACCCCCTCGGCCACCCTCCAGTCGCGGATTCGCCTGAGCAGCTCCGGGGTAGCCCACGTGATGTCCACCACCGAGGATCCTCTCCACGCCACGCAGGTGCTCGCCGAGCCCCTGTTCGCCAGCAGGAGCCCCAGACCCGCTGCCCAGTCGGTGAGCATCCTTCCTCGGGAGTTGGTCCTGGGGTTTCCCCATTGCGTCGAGTGGGCGTTGAAGTCCCCCAGGACGAGCACCTGGCGGGGGAGACATCTTCGGACGCACTCGCCGACTCGGTCCAGAAACTCCCCGTACGCGTCCAGGTCGATGTTCGGAGAGACGTACACCGCCACCACCGCCGCTCCTAGCCACTCGACCGCGACGAAGCCGCTGCCACGGTCCAGCAAGAGGCACGAGGCCGACGTCCACGTTATTCCTGCGGATCCGTCCAGGTCCCCGATCCAGTTGGGCGAGTCGGGTATACGATGCGGTTCCGCCACCGCCGCCAGGGCCACCTCGTTCTCCCGGATGGTCTGGAAGAGCAGATCTTGCGCTCTTCTCGACCTACCGAGATTGCATTGCAGCAGGCGCTTGAACTATGCCGCCACCTCCATGGCCTCCTCCCGGCCATCCGCCGCTGCTGCTGGTTCGGCGGCGCTTCCCGGTGTCTCTGCCGCGGCGGCTGCTGCTGCTGCTGCCGCTACCGCTGCTGGTTGGCGGATCGGTCTCCTCCTCTTGACCTTCGGGGGGCTGCATGCCTCTCCGCCCATCCTGTGATTCGCGGGTGCCCCGAGCGACTCGCACAGCGGACACTTGGGAGCGGAAGCGGGACACTCTCTGGCGCGGTGTCCGCTCCCGCCGCACCTGTAGCACAGGTGCCCTCGGTCCTCGCCGGATACGCAAGTGGCGCGCACGTGCCCCAGTTCCAGGCACCTGAAACACTGCAGCGGCCGCTTCGGCATGGCCCTTATCCTCGCCGTTGACCAGCCCAGGGCTATCTTCTCCGCCTGGGCCAGCTTGCGGGCTCCTGCCGCCGGACACCTGACCCATGCCGATCCGAGGCCGCCTCTGGTGGCGCCGATCTCGCCCACTTGCACTTCCGCGCTGCCGCATCCCGCCGCCGAGGCCAGTGCTCTTCGCAGCTCCTCCTTCTTGACCGAGATGTCAATCCCGGTCACGCGCAGCTCCGCCATCCTGGTCGGTGTGGCGATTCTCACCGCCGTCGGGTCTAGCGTCTCGGCCAGCCGCGTCGCCAGTAGCGTCGCCTTTCCCCTGTCCTTGTCTCCGGGGACTTGTATTATAATGGCGCCCGTCATCGCCTTCTTCATCTCGAGGCGCTCCGTGCCGAGCTCCGATAGCGGGATCCTCGTTCTTGCCGCTTCCAGGACGTCGGCGTACGACATCCTCGCCCCCTCTTTCAACGTCAGGGTCACCGCGGATGTTCGCGGTGCGCGAGGGGGCGTGACCACCTTGGGTGTCCGCGGTGGTCCTCTCTGCGTAGCGGGGGCGCTCGCCTTCGGTGCGCCCGTCGTCCTGCCGGCCTGGGGTTGCCGCTGTTGTTGCTGCCGTACCCGCGTCGGTGGTGGCGCGGTCGGACCTTTCCTCGCCGCCTCTCCTCCGGCGGCGGCGGCGGCTGCCTTCGCCTCGCTCGCCTTCTTCCTGTTTCTCCTCCTTTTCTTCGTCGTCTCCACCAGCTCCCATCCGCCGTCCTCCCGTTCCCTTCGGGGCGGCGTCGGTTGGGCGACGGGAGGGTCGACGGGGCGGTCCCCGCTGGGTCGTGCTTCGGGGGTGCGTTGACTTCGCGCGTCCCCGAATCGTTCTTCGATGGTCCTGAGAATGGAGGGTCCCAGTTCCCGGACCGCTCTCTCCAGGGCGTCCAGACGCGTCCTGTTCTCGGTTCCGCCTTCCCACGCGGGGCGGGCGTATTCGGGAGCCGCGTCGGAGCATCGCGGGCACTCGTTGATGCGAGCGGCCAGTCTCCTCAGCTCCTGGCGGAGGGCTGCGTTCTCCCCCTCCAGCACGGACAGCCTCGCGTCCACGTCGTCGGTGGCACGCGCTGGCCTTTCCCTCCTCGCGGATTCCTCGTTCCAGGCGGCGGTGATATAGCTCGCCGCGTTCTTCAGGGACCTGATGTAGGTCCCCTTCAGGTTCGACGACGTCGTCGCGACGTGCATGATTTCAGACACGTGCATCGTCAGGCCCGCGCTGATTTCCGCCGGAGAACTCGTCCTCATCTGCACCTCCAACTCTTCGGACACCACCGGTGTTGTCGCGGCTGCCGTTCTCTTCCTCTTACCCCTGGACGCCATCGAAGCCAGCGACGAACGCGAGGCGATCGAGGCGACCGACTCCTCGTCGTCGGACCTCGCCCGCCCCCGCGATCCCCCCGCCATCGGTGACGTACCGTCGTCCATCGTGGCCGGCGCGAGAAAAACGTACTCGGACCTGTTCGCGGCTCTCAGCGAACGTCTCGTCGCCTTCCTCGGAGGCTCCTCCGCGGTCTCCATCCTGTCGTCCTCTGAATGTCCTCCTGCCGTTATCCTCCTCCTCTCTCCCGTTGTTTCATCGCCAGTCGTAGAAACGCGTCCGGGGGCCTGGCGGTCCACCCTCGAACGGCCGTGGTCGCGAGATATCGACGCAGCGGGGCCCACTTCACTACCCGCGACTGCGCCGGTACTGGGGTATCCCTCCCCTGCACCGTAAACTTTGTCGTTTATGTTCTCCATTTCCATATTGTTGTTCGTTTTTCGCCGAGGTCGTCGTCGAAGTCTCCGTCCTGGTGCCACTCACTCTTTCGCGCCCTGCCCCGGTCGAAGCCGGTGCAGGGCGACAGGGAGCCCCGCGAGAAGGTGAGGTGAGTGGTCTTGACAGGCATGGGCCCGCCAACTTCTCCGAAGTTCTCCGCACCGGATCGGCGAACCGACGGGTGCCAAGGGCACCGATCGGCCGCCACCCGACTGTAAGAGAACATCAGATCCATCGGGGTTTCCCAGGGCATGGTCCTATGCCCCGGGAACCCATGCCCGCCTCGTGCTCCCCAACCTAACCCCAACCTAACCCCAACCTAACCCCAACCTAACCCCAACCTAACCCCAACCTAACCCCAACCTAACCCCAACCTAACCCCAACCTAACCCCAACCTAACCCCAACCTAACCCCAACCTAACCCCAACCTAACCCCAACCTAACCCCAACCTAACCCCAACCTAACCCCAACCTAACCCCAACCTAACCCCAACCTAACCCCAACCTAACCCCAACCTAACCCCAACCTAACCCCAACCTAACCCCAACCTAACCCCAACCTAACCCCAACCTAACCCCAACCTAACCCCAACCTAACCCCAACCTAACCCAACCTAACCCCAACCTAACCTAACCCCAACCTAACCCCAACCTAACCCCAACCTAACCCCAACCTAACCCCAACCTAACCCCAACCTAACCCCAACCTAACCCCAACCTAACCCCAACCTAACCCCAACCTAACCCCAACCTAACCCCAACCTAACCCCAACCTAACCCCAACCTAACCCCAACCTAACCCCAACCTAACCCCAACCTAACCCCAACCTAACCTAACCTAACCCCAACCTAACCCAACCTAACCCCAACCTAACCCCAACCTAACCCCAACCTAACCCCAACCTAACCCCAACCTAACCCCAACCTTTTTTTTTTTTTTTTTTTTTTTTTTTTTTTTTTCGTGGAGAAATCCTCATGGACACCCGCTAGGCGGGTAGTGTCGGACTCTTACCGACTAAAACTCCACGGTGGCCTATCCTGACGCCTGAGTCGAGACGCACCCGGGTTCTCTTCCGAATTCTGCCGGTCACCCCCGGGCGTCTATCTCTCCTTCTTTCGAAGGGAGGCATCCTTGCTCTTCTTTGGAACACTAGGGGGGACCACACCCCCTAGCGCCTCGATCCTGCGCGTCTTCCTGGGGACCCCGTCCCTGACGCCTTTCTTCCTGGTTTCCATGTGCTCCTGTGGCGGCCGGGATAGCTCCGCCGGTTACCCCCGGGGTAGTCCTGCGCTCCGGGGGCTTCTGCCTGCCTAGTACTCCTTGGAGAATCCCAGAAAAATGGCGGCGGTGCGCCTCCTTCCTCTTCGCCAGCGCCCGCCCGAACGTTCACCCATCCTTGTCCGTGCCGCGGCGACCGTTGCTTAACCCATGTGATCGGTGGGAAGTCCACGTCTCCACCGCTGCCAGCGGGCGCTGACAACCTAACCCCAACCTAACCCCAACCTAACCCCAACCTAACCCCAACCTAACCCCAACCTAACCCCAACCTAACCCCAACCTAACCCCAACCTAACCCCAACCTAACCCCAACCTAACCCCAACCTAACCCCAACCTAACCCCAACCTAACCCCAACCTAACCCCAACCTAACCCCAACCTAACCCCAACCTAACCCCAACCTAACCCCAACCTAACCCCAACCTAACCCCAACCTAACCTAACCCCAACCTAACCCCAACCTAACCCCAACCTAACCCCAACCTAACCCCAACCTAACCCCAACCTAACCCCAACCTAACCCCAACCTAACCCCAACCTAACCCCAACCTAACCCCAACCTAACCCCAACCTAACCCCAACCTAACCCAACCTAACCCCAACCTAACCCCAACCTAACCCCAACCTAACCCCAACCTAACCCCAACCTAACCCCAACCTAACCCCAACCTAACCCCAACCTAACCCCAACCTAACCCCAACCTAACCCCAACCTAACCCCAACCTAACCCCAACCTAACCCCAACCTAACCCCAACCTAACCCCAACCTAACCCCAACCTAACCCCAACCTAACCCCAACCTAACCTAACCCCAACCTAACCCCAACCTAACCCCAACCTAACCCCAACCTAACCCCAACCTAACCCCAACCTAACCCCAACCTAACCCCAACCTAACCCCAACCTAACCCCAACCTAACCCCAACCTAACCCAACCTAACCCCAACCTAACCCCAACCTAACCCCAACCTAACCCCAACCTAACCCCAACCTAACCCCAACCTAACCCCAACCTAACCCAACCTAACCCCAACCTAACCCCAACCTAACCCCAACCTAACCCCAACCTAACCCCAACCTAACCCCAACCTAACCCCAACCTAACCCCAACCTAACCCAACCTAACCCCAACCTAACCCCAACCTAACCCCAACCTAACCCCAACCTAACCCCAACCTAACCCCAACCTAACCCCAACCTAACCCCAACCTAACCCCAACCTAACCCCAACCTAACCCCAACCTAACCCCAACCTAACCCCAACCTAACCCCAACCTAACCCCAACCTAACCCCAACCTAACCCAACCTAACCCCAACCTAACCCCAACCTAACCTAACCCCAACCTAACCCCAACCTAACCCCAACCTAACCCCAACCTAACCCCAACCTAACCCCAACCTAACCTAACCCCAACCTTTTTTTTTTTTTTTTTTTTTTTTCGTGGAGAAATCCTCATGGACACCCGCTAGGCGGGTAGTGTCGGACTCTTACCGACTAAAACTCCACGGTGGCCTATCCTGACGCCTGAGTCGAGACGCACCCGGGTTCTCTTCCGAATTCTGCCGGTCACCCCCGGGCGTCTATCTCTCCTTCTTTCGAAGGGAGGCATCCTTGCTCTTCTTTGGAACACTAGGGGGGACCACACCCCCTAGCGCCTCGATCCTGCGCGTCTTCCTGGGGACCCCGTCCCTGACGCCTTTCTTCCTGGTTTCCATGTGCTCCTGTGGCGGCCGGGATAGCTCCGCCGGTTACCCCCGGGGTAGTCCTGCGCTCCGGGGGCTTCTGCCTGCCTAGTACTCCTTGGAGAATCCCAGAAAAATGGCGGCGGTGCGCCTCCTTCCTCTTCGCCAGCGCCCGCCCGAACGTTCACCCATCCTTGTCCGTGCCGCGGCGACCGTTGCTTAACCCATGTGATCGGTGGGAAGTCCACGTCTCCACCGCTGCCAGCGGGCGCTGACAACCTAACCCCAACCTAACCCCAACCTAACCCCAACCTAACCCCAACCTAACCCAACCTAACCCCAACCTAACCCCAACCTAACCCCAACCTAACCCCAACCTAACCCCAACCTAACCCCAACCTAACCCCAACCTAACCCCAACCTAACCCCAACCTAACCCCAACCTAACCCCAACCTAACCCCAACCTAACCCCAACCTAACCCCAACCTAACCCAACCTAACCCCAACCTAACCCCAACCTAACCCCAACCTAACCCCAACCTAACCCCAACCTAACCCCAACCTAACCCCAACCTAACCCCAACCTAACCCCAACCTAACCCCAACCTAACCCCAACCTAACCCCAACCTAACCCCAACCTAACCCCAACCTAACCCCAACCTAACCCCAACCTAACCCCAACCTTTTTTTTTTTTTTTTTTTTTTTCGTGGAGAAATCCTCATGGACACCCGCTAGGCGGGTAGTGTCGGACTCTTACCGACTAAAACTCCACGGTGGCCTATCCTGACGCCTGAGTCGAGACGCACCCGGGTTCTCTTCCGAATTCTGCCGGTCACCCCCGGGCGTCTATCTCTCCTTCTTTCGAAGGGAGGCATCCTTGCTCTTCTTTGGAACACTAGGGGGGACCACACCCCCTAGCGCCTCGATCCTGCGCGTCTTCCTGGGGACCCCGTCCCTGACGCCTTTCTTCCTGGTTTCCATGTGCTCCTGTGGCGGCCGGGATAGCTCCGCCGGTTACCCCCGGGGTAGTCCTGCGCTCCGGGGGCTTCTGCCTGCCTAGTACTCCTTGGAGAATCCCAGAAAAATGGCGGCGGTGCGCCTCCTTCCTCTTCGCCAGCGCCCGCCCGAACGTTCACCCATCCTTGTCCGTGCCGCGGCGACCGTTGCTTAACCCATGTGATCGGTGGGAAGTCCACGTCTCCACCGCTGCCAGCGGGCGCTGACAACCTAACCCCAACCTAACCCCAACCTAACCCCAACCTAACCCCAACCTAACCCCAACCTAACCCCAACCTAACCCCAACCTAACCCCAACCTAACCCCAACCTAACCCCAACCTAACCCCAACCTAACCCCAACCTAACCCCAACCTAACCCCAACCTAACCCCAACCTAACCCCAACCTAACCCCAACCTAACCCCAACCTAACCCCAACCTAACCCCAACCTAACCCCAACCTAACCCCAACCTAACCCCAACCTAACCCCAACCTAACCCCAACCTAACCCCAACCTAACCCAACCTAACCCCAACCTAACCCCAACCTAACCCCAACCTAACCCCAACCTAACCCCAACCTAACCCCAACCTAACCCCAACCTAACCCCAACCTTTTTTTTTTTTTTTTTTTTTCGTGGAGAAATCCTCATGGACACCCGCTAGGCGGGTAGTGTCGGACTCTTACCGACTAAAACTCCACGGTGGCCTGTCCTGACGCCTGAGTCGAGATGCACCCGGGATCTCTCCCGAATTACTACCGGTTACCCCCGGGCGTCTATCTCTCCTTACGTCGAAGGGAGGCGTCCTTGATCTTCTTGGAACGCTAGGGGGGGACCACGCCCCCTAGCGCCTCGCTCCTATTGCGTCGTTCTGGGGACCCCGTCCCCCTGACGCCTCTTCCTGGTTTCCACGCGCTCCTACGGCGGCCGCGGCGGCGCCGGTGGCGGCGTCGCGCCCCTGTAGCGCGTTGTATTCCTAGGGCGCTGCGACCTCCTGGACGGGTCGCGATCTCGTTCCCTGCTACGTTCCGCCCGCTCCTTCGCCAGCATGACCTGCTCGCAGTAGGTGCGGACAGCGGAGTACTCCTGGCGCCCTCTGAGCATGGCCGCGACGACCGCTTCGGGGGCTAAGCTCTCGCCGATTTCGAGCCGCAGGACGCGTCGTGGTTCCGCCCACGCCGGGCAGAACTCCAGCGTGTGCTGCGCCGTGTCCTCCTCTTCCTCGCAGTGGTGACAGACGGACGTCGTCTCTCGCCGAATCCTTAGCAGGTACTCGCCGAACACTCCGTGGCCGGTGAGCAGCTGCGTCATCCTGAAGGTCAGCGGCGCCCCGCCTCGATCCCTCCACGCCTCCCAGTTGGGAAGCACGGCGCGAACGGCCCGGTGCGGCCGCACGGCGTCCTCCTGGATCAGCTGCGAGCGCCATCGTTCCCAGGTCTCCTTCCTCGCCTCCTCCCGGATGTTCGAGGCCGGCTGGCCGGCGGTCGGTGGCGTCGGATTCCTCTGGTGTTCGTATACGCGTTCGAGCGCCAAGGCTTGCAGCTCGAACGGCGGGGAAGCCGCCAGCACGGTCGCCGACGCGTACGATGTCGTCCTGTAGCCTCTCGCTATGCGGATAGCGGTCGTCCTCTGCAGCCTCCGCAGCAAGGTCAGGCTGCGACGGCTGGTCGCCAGGCTTCTGGCCCAGACGGGTGCCCCGTAGAGAACTCGGGACCGAACCACTCCCTCGTAGAGTCGGCGGACTCTCGATCCCGCTCCGCCGATGTTCGGTAGGAGGCCGCACAGGGCGTTGGCCGCGGCCGTCGCCTTCGGGACCAGTTGCTCGAAATGCGGTCCGAAGGTCCATCCGCTGTCGATCGTGAGGCCCAGGTACCTCATCTGTCGTCCCACCGGGACCTCTTCTCCGCCGATGTTCACCGTCAGCCCGGGGGGAGGCGTTCCTCTTCGCCGCTGGTCGAAGAACCACAGCGCCTCCGACTTGGCCGGCGACACCGTCAGGCCGAGCCTCCGAATGGCGCTCACCGCGCACGCCACTGCGTCCTCCGTGCGGTTCGCCGTGTCGTGCCACCACCGTCCCCCGGCCAGGACCAGGGTGTCGTCGGCGTAGCACACCGTTCCCGCTCCCGGGGGCATCGGACATCGGAGGACCGAGTCGTAGGCCGTGATCCAGAGCAACGGTCCCAGCACCGACCCCTGCGGAACGCCGCGCTCGATCCGTCTTCTCTCCTCTCCGTCCCTGCCGGCGTAGACGATGTACCTGTCGGCGAGGTACGCTCGAACGATCCCCACCAGGTACGCCGGGACCTCGAAGTGGCGCAGGGCTTCCAGGATCCTGCCCCAGGGGATGGAGTTGAAGGCGTTGGTGACGTCGAGCGACACCGCCACCGCCACTCCCTCCCGGGAGACCCTGTCCTCGGCCATGGCCCTCAGCCTCTTCACCGCGTCCACGGTCGAGCGGCCGCGGCGGAATCCGTACTGGCTGTCGTGCCATCCGGGCGTCCTCTCGGTGATGTGAGCCTCCAGTCGGGCGGCGACGATCCTCTCCAGCATCTTGCCCACCTCGTCCAGCAGGCATATCGGCCTGTACGCGGACGGCGAGTCCGGCGGGCGTCCCTCCTTTCGTAGCAGCACCAGCCTGGCCGTCCGCCATGTCCGGGGGTAGACGCCCTCCTCCAGGCATCTGTCGAACAGGTGTCGCAGGCGGGGAGCCATGGTGACGATCGACTCCGCCCACGCTCGGCCCGGTATTCCGTCGGGGCCTGGCGCCACGTCGCGGGACGCCGTCCTCCTGGCCGCTTCGAAGAGCTCCTCGTCGCTGACTCGCAGTTCCTCGCTCCATCCCGTCGCGGTCGTCGTCGCCGTCTCCTCGTCGTCGTCGTCGTCGTCGTCGACGGAGGAGGGGGAGGATGGCGCCGGTTGGCTCGCGTTCGCGTCTTCCGGCGGGAACAGCGTCCCGACGACGTTGTCCAACAGCGTCGGCTCCATGTCCGAGGTCAGCGGGGGCGCCGAGGGTCGTAGCTTCTTGGTGACCACTTTGTACGGCCGTCCCCACGGGTCGGATTCGACCTCCTCGATCAGCTCCGTCCAGCACCGAGATTTCGCGGTCTTGATCTCCCGCTGAAGAGTCCGTCTCGCCTCTCTGTACTCCTCGTAGCGGCGGGAGATCTCCTCCTCGTCGCGCGTCAGTCTGCGACGACGGGCCCTTAGGAATCTTCTGCGGGCCCGAACGCAGTTCTCTCGCATCTCGGCGATCTCCGGGGTCCACCAGTACGTTCCCCGGTCTCGTCCGCCCCCCGGGACGGAGCGCGGCATCGAGGCGTCGCACGCCGCGGTCATGTATCTTCGGAGCTCCTCCGCCTCCTCGTCGATGTCTCCCTGCTCGGTCGCCCGTCGGGCGTCCCAGCTCCAGGCGGACACGATCGCGGCCGCCCGCAGCATCTCCTTGTCCATCTCCTTCAGGCGCCATCGCGGCGGCGGCGGCGGCGGCGGCGGGCGGCGACGGTTCTCTCCCGGTCGTCGTCGTCTACTCCTCCCGGCGTCGTCCTCGGTCCCCAGGGTCACCTCCATCAGAATGTAGAGATGGTCGGACAGCGTTTCCACCCCCTCGGCCACTCTCCAGTCGCGGATTCGCCTGAGCAGCTCCGGGGTAGCCCACGTGATGTCCACCACCGAGGATCCTCTCCACGCCACGCAGGTGCTGGCCGAGCCCCTGTTCGCCAGCAGGAGCCCCAGACCCGCTGCCCAGTCGGTGAGCATCCTTCCGCGGGAGTTGGTCCTGGGGTTTCCCCATTGCGTCGAGTGGGCGTTGAAGTCCCCCAGGACGAGCACCTGGCGGGGGAGACATCTTCGGACGCACTCGCCGACTCGGTCCAGAAACTCCCCGTACGCGTCCAGGTCGATGTTCGGAGAGACGTACACCGCCACCACCGCCGCTCCTAGCCACTCGACCGCGACGAAGCCGCTGCCACGGTCCAGCAAGAGGCACGAGGCCGACGTCCACGTTATTCCTGCGGATCCGTCCAGGTCCCCGATCCAGTTGGGCGAGTCGGGTATACGATGCGGTTCCGCCACCGCCGCCAGGGCCACCTCGTTCTCCCGGATGGTCTGGAAGAGCAGATCTTGCGCTCTTCTCGACCTACCGAGATTGCATTGCAGCAGGCGCTTGAACTATGCCGCCACCTCCATGGCCTCCTCCCGGCCATCCGCCGCTGCTGCTGGTTCGGCGGCGCTTCCCGGTGTCTCTGCCGCGGCGGCTGCTGCTGCTGCTGCCGCTACCGCTGCTGGTTGGCGGATCGGTCTCCTCCTCTTGACCTTCGGGGGGCTGCATGCCTCTCCGCCCATCCTGTGATTCGCGGGTGCCCCGAGCGACTCGCACAGCGGACACTTGGGAGCGGAAGCGGGACACTCTCTGGCGCGGTGTCCGCTCCCGCCGCACCTGTAGCACAGGTGCCCTCGGTCCTCGCCGGATACGCAAGTGGCGCGCACGTGCCCCAGTTCCAGGCACCTGAAACACTGCAGCGGCCGCTTCGGTATGGCCCTTATCCTCGCCGTTGACCAGCCCAGGGCTATCTTCTCCGCCTGGGCCAGCTTGCGGGCTCCTGCCGCCGGACACCTGACCCATGCCGATCCGAGGCCGCCTCTGGTGGCGCCGATCTCGCCCACTTGCACTTCCGCGCTGCCGCATCCCGCCGCCGAGGCCAGTGCTCTTCGCAGCTCCTCCTTCTTGACCGAGATGTCAATCCCGGTCACGCGCAGCTCCGCCATCCTGGTCGGTGTGGCGATTCTCACCGCCGTCGGGTCTAGCGTCTCGGCCAGCCGCGTCGCCAGTAGCGTCGCCTTTCCCCTGTCCTTGTCTCCGGGGACTTGTATTATAATGGCGCCCGTCATCGCCTTCTTCATCTCGAGGCGCTCCGTGCCGAGCTCCGATAGCGGGATCCTCGTTCTTGCCGCTTCCAGGACGTCGGCGTACGACATCCTCGCCCCCTCTTTCAACGTCAGGGTCACCGCGGATGTTCGCGGTGCGCGAGGGGGCGTGACCACCTTGGGTGTCCGCGGTGGTCCTCTCTGCGTAGCGGGGGCGCTCGCCTTCGGTGCGCCCGTCGTCCTGCCGGCCTGGGGTTGCCGCTGTTGTTGCTGCCGTACCCGCGTCGGTGGTGGCGCGGTCGGACCTTTCCTCGCCGCCTCTCCTCCGGCGGCGGCGGCGGCTGCCTTCGCCTCGCTCGCCTTCTTCCTGTTTCTCCTCCTTTTCTTCGTCGTCTCCACCAGCTCCCATCCGCCGTCCTCCCGTTCCCTTCGGGGCGGCGTCGGTCGGGCGGCGGGAGGGTCGACGGGGCGGTCCCCGCTGGGTCGCGCTTCGGGGGTGCGTTGACTTCGAGCGTCCCCGAATCGTTCTTCGATGGTCCTGAGAATGGAGGGTCCCAGTTCCCGGACCGCTCTCTCCAGGGCGTCCAGACGCGTCCTGTTCTCGGTTCCGCCTTCCCACGCGGGGCGGGCGTATTCGGGAGCCGCGTCGGAGCATCGCGGGCACTCGTTGATGCGAGCGGCCAGTCTCCTCAGCTCCTGGCGGAGGGCTGCGTTCTCCCCCTCCAGCACGGACAGCCGCGCGTCCACGTCGTCGGTGGCACGCGCTGGCCTTTCCCTCCTCGCGGATTCCTCGTTCCAGGCGGCGGTGATATAGCTCGCCGCGTTCTTCAGGGACCTGATATAGGTCCCCTTCAGGTTCGACGACGTCGTCGCGACGTGCATGATTTCAGACACGTGCATCGTCAGGCCCGCGCTGATTTCCGCCGGAGAACTCGTCCTCATCTGCACCTCCAACTCTTCGGACACCACCGGTGTTGTCGCGGCTGCCGTTCTCTTCCTCTTACCCCTGGACGCCATCGAAGCCAGCGACGAACGCGAGGCGATCGAGGCGACCGACTCCTCGTCGTCGGACCTCGCCCGCCCCCGCGATCCCCCCGCCATCGATGACGTACCGTCGTCCATCGTGGCCGGCGCGAGAAAAACGTACTCGGACCTGTTCGCGGCTCTCAGCGAACGTCTCGTCGCCTTCCTCGGAGGCTCCTCCGCGGTCTCCATCCTGTCGTCCTCTGAATGTCCTCCTACCGTTATCCTCCTCCTCTCTCCCGTTGTTTCATCGCCAGTCGTAGAAACGCGTCCGGGGGCCTGGCGGTCCACCCTCGAACGGCCGTGGTCGCGAGATATCGACGCAGCGGGGCCCACTTCACTACCCGCGACTGCGCCGGTACTGGGGTATCCCTCCCCTGCACCGTAAACTTTGTCGTTTATGTTCTCCATTTCCATATTGTTGTTCGTTTTTCGCCGAGGTCGTCGTCGAAGTCTCCGTCCTGGTGCCACTCACTCTTTCGCGCCCTGCCCCGGTCGAAGCCGGTGCAGGGCGACAGGGAGCCCCGCGAGAAGGTGAGGTGAGTGGTCTTGACAGGCATGGGCCCGCCAACTTCTCCGAAGTTCTCCGCACCGGATCGGCGAACCGACGGGTGCCAAGGGCACCGATCGGCCGCCACCCGACTGTAAGAGAACATCAGATCCATCGGGGTTTCCCAGGGCATGGTCCTATGCCCCGGGAACCCATGCCCGCCTCGTGCTCCCCAACCTAACCCCAACCTAACCCCAACCTAACCCCAACCTAACCCCAACCTAACCCCAACCTAACCCCAACCTAACCCCAACCTAACCCCAACCTAACCCCAACCTAACCCCAACCTAACCCCAACCTTTTTTTTTTTTTTTTTTTTTTTTTTTTCGTGGAGAAATCCTCATGGACACCCGCTAGGCGGGTAGTGTCGGACTCTTACCGACTAAAACTCCACGGTGGCCTGTCCTGACGCCTGAGTCGAGATGCACCCGGGATCTCTCCCGAATTACTACCGGTTACCCCCGGGCGTCTATCTCTCCTTACGTCGAAGGGAGGCGTCCTTGATCTTCTTGGAACGCTAGGGGGGGACCACGCCCCCTAGCGCCTCGCTCCTATTGCGTCGTTCTGGGGACCCCGTCCCCCTGACGCCTCTTCCTGGTTTCCACGCGCTCCTACGGCGGCCGCGGCGGCGCCGGTGGCGGCGTCGCGCCCCTGTAGCGCGTTGTATTCCTAGGGCGCTGCGACCTCCTGGACGGGTCGCGATCTCGTTCCCTGCTACGTTCCGCCCGCTCCTTCGCCAGCATGACCTGCTCGCAGTAGGTGCGGACAGCGGAGTACTCCTGGCGCCCTCTGAGCATGGCCGCGACGACCGCTTCGGGGGCTAAGCTCTCGCCGATTTCGAGCCGCAGGACGCGTCGTGGTTCCGCCCACGCCGGGCAGAACTCCAGCGTGTGCTGCGCCGTGTCCTCCTCTTCCTCGCAGTGGTGACAGACGGACGTCGTCTCTCGCCGAATCCTTAGCAGGTACTCGCCGAACACTCCGTGGCCGGTGAGCAGCTGCGTCATCCTGAAGGTCAGCGGTGCCCCGCCTCGATCCCTCCACGCCTCCCAGTTGGGAAGCACGGCGCGGACGGCCCGGTGCGGCCGCACGGCGTCCTCCTGGATCAGCTGCGAGCGCCATCGTTCCCAGGTCTCCTTCCTCGCCTCCTCCCGGATGTTCGAGGCCGGCTGGCCGGCGGTCGGTGGCGTCGGATTCCTCTGGTGTTCGTATACGCGTTCGAGCGCCAAGGCTTGCAGCTCGAACGGCGGGGAGGCCGCCAGCACGGTCGCCGACGCGTACGATGTCGTCCTGTAGCCTCTCGCTATGCGGATAGCGGTCGTCCTCTGCAGCCTCCGCAGCAAGGTCAGGCTGCGGCGGCTGGTCGCCAGGCTTCTGGCCCAGACGGGTGCCCCGTAGAGAACTCGGGACCGAACCACTCCCTCGTAGAGGCGGCGGACTCTCGATCCCGCTCCGCCGATGTTCGGTAGGAGGCCGCACAGGGCGTTGGCCGCGGCCGTCGCCTTCGGGACCAGTTGCTCGAAATGCGGTCCGAAGGTCCATCCGCTGTCGATCGTGAGGCCCAGGTACCTCATCTGTCGTCCCACCGGGACCTCTTCTCCGCCGATGTTCACCGTCAGCCCGGGGGGAGGCGTTCCTCTTCGCCGCTGGTCGAAGAACCACAGCGCCTCCGACTTGGCCGGCGACACCGTCAGGCCGAGCCTCCGAATGGCGCTCACCGCGCACGCCACTGCGTCCTCCGTGCGGTTCGCCGTGTCGTGCCACCACCGTCCCCCGGCCAGGACCAGGGTGTCGTCGGCGTAGCACACCGTTCCCGCTCCCGGGGGCATCGGACATCGGAGGACCGAGTCGTAGGCCGTGATCCAGAGCAACGGTCCCAGCACCGACCCCTGCGGAACGCCGCGCTCGATCCGTCTTCTCTCCTCCCCGTCCCTGCCGGCGTAGACGATGTACCTGTCGGCGAGGTACGCTCGAACGATCCCCACCAGGTACGCCGGGACCTCGAAGTGGCGCAGGGCTTCCAGGATCCTGCCCCAGGGGATGGAGTTGAAGGCGTTGGTGACGTCGAGAGACACCGCCACCGCCACCCCCTCCCGGGAGACCTTGTCCTCGGCCATGGCCCTCAGCCTCTTCACCGCGTCCACGGTCGAGCGGCCGCGGCGGAATCCGTACTGGCTGTCGTGCCATCCGGGCGTCCTCTCGGTGATGTGAGCCTCCAGCCGGGCGGCGACTATCCTCTCCAGCATCTTGCCCACCTCGTCCAGCAGGCATATCGGCCTGTACGCGGACGGCGAGTCCGGCGGGCGACCCTCCTTTCGTAGCAGCACCAGCCTGGCCGTCCGCCATGTCCGGGGGTAGACGCCCTCCTCCAGGCATCTGTCGAACAGGTGTCGCAGGCGGGGAGCCATGGTGACGATCGACTCCGCCCATGCTCGGCCCGGTATTCCGTCGGGGCCTGGCGCCACGTCGCGGGACGCCGTCCTCCTGGCCGCTTCGAAGAGCTCCTCGTCGCTGACTCGCAGTTCCTCGCTCCATCCCGTCGCGGTCGTCGTCGCCGTCTCCTCGTCGTCGTCGTCGTCGTCGTCGACGGAGGAGGGGGAGGATGGCGCCGGTTGGCTCGCGTTCGCGTCTTCCGGCGGGAACAGCGTCCCGACGACGTTGTCCAACAGCGTCGGCTCCATGTCCGAGGTCAGCGGGGGCGCCGAGGGTCGTAGCTTCTTGGTGACCACTTTGTACGGCCGTCCCCACGGGTCGGATTCGACCTCCTCGATCAGCTCCGTCCAGCACCGAGATTTCGCGGTCTTGATCTCCCGCTGAAGAGTCCGTCTCGCCTCCCTGTACTCCTCGTAACGGCGGGAGATCTCCTCCTCGTCGCGCGTCAGTCTGCGACGACGGGCCCTTAGGAATCTCCTGCGGGCCCGAACGCAGTTCTCTCGCATCTCGGCGATCTCCGGGGTCCACCAGTACGTTCCCCGGTCTCGTCCGCCCCCCGGGACGGAGCGCGGCATCGAGGCGTCGCACGCCGCGGTCATGTATCTTCGGAGCTCCTCCGCCTCCTCGTCGATGTCTCCCTGCTCGGTCGCCCGTCGGGCGTCCCAGCTCCAGGCGGACACGATCGCGGCCGCCCGCAGCATCTCCTTGTCCATCTCCTTCAGGCGCCATCGCGGCGGCGGCGGCGGCGGCGGCGGGCGGCGACGGTTCTCTCCCGGTCGTCGTCGTCTACTCCTCCCGGCGTCGTCCTCGGTCCCCAGGGTCACCTCCATCAGAATGTAGAGGTGGTCGGACAGCGTTTCCACCCCCTCGGCCACTCTCCAGTCGCGGATTCGCCTGAGCAGCTCCGGGGTAGCCCACGTCATGTCCACCACCGAGGATCCTCTCCACGCCACGCAGGTGCTGGCCGAGCCCCTGTTCGCCAGCAGGAGCCCCAGACCCGCTGCCCAGTCGGTGAGCATCCTTCCTCGGGAGTTGGTCCTGGGGTTTCCCCATTGCGTCGAGTGGGCGTTGAAGTCCCCCAGGACGAGCACCTGGCGGGGGAGACATCTTCGGACGCACTCGCCGACTCGGTCCAGAAACTCCCCGTACGCGTCCAGGTCGATGTTCGGAGAGACGTACACCGCCACCACCGCCGCTCCTAGCCACTCGACCGCGACGAAGCCGCTGCCACGGTCCAGCAAGAGGCACGAGGCCGACGTCCACGTTATTCCTGCGGATCCGTCCAGGTCCCCGATCCAGTTGGGCGAGTCGGGTATACGATGCGGTTCCGCCACCGCCGCCAGGGCCACCTCGTTCTCCCGGATGGTCTGGAAGAGCAGATCTTGCGCTCTTCTCGACCTACCGAGATTGCATTGCAGCAGGCGCTTGAACTATGCCGCCACCTCCATGGCCTCCTCCCGGCCATCCGCCGCTGCTGCTGGTTCGGCGGCGCTTCCCGGTGTCTCTGCCGCGGCGGCTGCTGCTGCTGCTGCCGCTACCGCTGCTGGTTGGCGGATCGGTCTCCTCCTCTTGACCTTCGGGGGGCTGCATGCCTCTCCGCCCATCCTGTGATTCGCGGGTGCCCCGAGCGACTCGCACAGCGGACACTTGGGAGCGGAAGCGGGACACTCTCTGGCGCGGTGTCCGCTCCCGCCGCACCTGTAGCACAGGTGCCCTCGGTCCTCGCCGGATACGCAAGTGGCGCGCACGTGCCCCAGTTCCAGGCACCTGAAACACTGCAGCGGCCGCTTCGGTATGGCCCTTATCCTCGCCGTTGACCAGCCCAGGGCTATCTTCTCCGCCTGGGCCAGCTTGCGGGCTCCTGCCGCCGGACACCTGACCCATGCCGATCCGAGGCCGCCTCTGGTGGCGCCGATCTCGCCCACCTGCACCTCCGCGCTGCCGCATCCCGCCGCCGAGGCCAGTGCTCTTCGCAGCTCCTCCTTCTTGACCGAGATGTCTATCCCGGTCACGCGTAGCTCCGCCATCCTGGTCGGTGTGGCGATTCTCACCGCCGTCGGGTCCAGCGTCTCGGCCAGCCGCGTCGCCAGTAGCGTCGCCTTTCCCCTGTCCTTGTCTCCGGGGACTTGTATTATAATGGCGCCCGTCATCGCCTTCTTCATCTCGAGGCGCTCCGTGCCGAGCTCCGATAGCGGGATCCTCGTTCTTGCCGCTTCCAGGACGTCGGCGTACGACATCCTCGCCCCCTCTTTCAACGTCAGGGTCACCGCGGATGTTCGCGGTGCGCGAGGGGGCGTGACCACCTTGGGTGTCCGCGGTGGTCCTCTCTGCGTAGCGGGGGCGCTCGCCTTCGGTGCGCCCGTCGTCCTGCCGGCCTGGGGTTGCCGCTGTTGTTGCTGCCGTACCCGCGTCGGTGGTGGCGCGGTCGGACCTTTCCTCGCCGCCTCTCCTCCGGCGGCGGCGGCGGCTGCCTTCGCCTCGCTCGCCTTCTTCCTGTTTCTCCTCCTTTTCTTCGTCGTCTCCACCAGCTCCCATCCGCCGTCCTCCCGTTCCCTTCGGGGCGGCGTCGGTTGGGCGGCGGGAGGGTCGACGGGGCGGTCCCCGCTGGGTCGCGCTTCGGGGGTGCGTTGACTTCGCGCGTCTCCGAATCGTTCTTCGATGGTCCTGAGAATGGAGGGACCCAGTTCTCGGACCGCTCTCTCCAGGGCGTCCAGACGCGTCCTGTTCTCGGTTCCGCCTTCCCACGCGGGGCGGGCGTATTCGGGAGCCGCGTCGGAGCATCGCGGGCACTCGTTGCTGCGAGCGGCCAGTCTCCTCAGCTCCTGGCGGAGGGCTGCGTTCTCCCCCTCCAGCACGGACAGCCTAGCGTCCACGTCGTCGGTGGCACGCGCTGGCCTTTCCCTCCTCGCGGATTCCTCGTTCCAGGCGGCGGTGATATAGCTCGCCGCGTTCTTCAGGGACCTGATGTAGGTCCCCTTCAGGTTCGACGACGTCGTCGCGACGTGCATGATTTCAGACACGTGCATCGTCAGGCCCGCGCTGATTTCCGCCGGAGAACTCGTCCTCATCTGCACCTCCAACTCTTCGGACACCACCGGTGTTGTCGCGGCTGCCGTTCTCTTCCTCTTACCCCTGGACGCCATCGAAGCCAGCGACGACCGCGAGGCGATCGAGGCGACCGACTCCTCGTCGTCGGACCTCGCCCGCCCCCGCGATCCCCCCGCCATCGATGACGTACCGTCGTCCATCGTGGCCGGCGCGAGAAAAACGTACTCGGACCTGTTCGCGGCTCTCAGCGAACGTCTCGTCGCCTTCCTCGGAGGCTCCTCCGCGGTCTCCATCCTGTCGTCCTCTGAATGTCCTCCTACCGTTATCCTCCTCCTCTCTCCCGTTGTTTCATCGCCAGTCGTAGAAACGCGTCCGGGGGCCTGGCGGTCCACCCTCGAACGGCCGTGGTCGCGAGATATCGACGCAGCGGGGCCCACTTCACTACCCGCGACTGCGCCGGTACTGGGGTATCCCTCCCCTGCACCGTAAACTTTGTCGTTTATGTTCTCCATTTCCATATTGTTGTTCGTTTTTCGCCGAGGTCGTCGTCGAAGTCTCCGTCCTGGTGCCACTCACTCTTTCGCGCCCTGCCCCGGTCGAAGCCGGTGCAGGGCGACAGGGAGCCCCGCGAGAAGGTGAGGTGAGTGGTCTTGACAGGCATGGGCCCGCCAACTTCTCCGAAGTTCTCCGCACCGGATCGGCGAACCGACGGGTGCCAAGGGCACCGATCGGCCGCCACCCGACTGTAAGAGAACATCAGATCCATCGGGGTTTCCCAGGGCATGGTCCTATGCCCCGGGAACCCATGCCCGCCTCGTGCTCCCCAACCTAACCCCAACCTAACCCCAACCTAACCCCAACCTAACCCCAACCTAACCCCAACCTAACCCCAACCTAACCCCAACCTAACCCCAACCTAACCCCAACCTAACCCCAACCTAACCCAACCTAACCCCAACCTAACCCCAACCTAACCCCAACCTAACCCCAACCTAACCCAACCTAACCCCAACCTAACCCCAACCTAACCCCAACCTAACCCCAACCTAACCCCAACCTAACCCCAACCTAACCCCAACCTAACCCCAACCTAACCCCAACCTAACCCCAACCTAACCCCAACCTAACCCCAACCTAACCCAACCTAACCCCAACCTTTTTTTTTTTTTTTTTTTTTTTTTTTCGTGGAGAAATCCTCATGGACACCCGCTAGGCGGGTAGTGTCGGACTCTTACCGACTAAAACTCCACGGTGGCCTGTCCTGACGCCTGAGTCGAGATGCACCCGGGATCTCTCCCGAATTACTACCGGTTACCCCCGGGCGTCTATCTCTCCTTACGTCGAAGGGAGGCGTCCTTGATCTTCTTGGAACGCTAGGGGGGGACCACGCCCCCTAGCGCCTCGCTCCTATTGCGTCGTTCTGGGGACCCCGTCCCCCTGACGCCTCTTCCTGGTTTCCACGCGCTCCTACGGCGGCCGCGGCGGCGCCGGTGGCGGCGTCGCGCCCCTGTAGCGCGTTGTATTCCTAGGGCGCTGCGACCTCCTGGACGGGTCGCGATCTCGTTCCCTGCTACGTTCCGCCCGCTCCTTCGCCAGCATGACCTGCTCGCAGTAGGTGCGGACAGCGGAGTACTCCTGGCGCCCTCTGAGCATGGCCGCGACGACCGCTTCGGGGGCTAAGCTCTCGCCGATTTCGAGCCGCAGGACGCGTCGTGGTTCCGCCCACGCCGGGCAGAACTCCAGCGTGTGCTGCGCCGTGTCCTCCTCTTCCTCGCAGTGGTGACAGACGGACGTCGTCTCTCGCCGAATCCTTAGCAGGTACTCGCCGAACACTCCGTGGCCGGTGAGCAGCTGCGTCATCCTGAAGGTCAGCGGTGCCCCGCCTCGATCCCTCCACGCCTCCCAGTTGGGAAGCACGGCGCGAACGGCCCGGTGCGGCCGCACGGCGTCCTCCTGGATCAGCTGCGAGCGCCATCGTTCCCAGGTCTCCTTCCTCGCCTCCTCCCGGATGTTCGAGGCCGGCTGGC
This sequence comes from Bombus huntii, assembly GCF_024542735.1. Taxonomy (NCBI): domain Eukaryota; kingdom Metazoa; phylum Arthropoda; class Insecta; order Hymenoptera; family Apidae; genus Bombus; species Bombus huntii. Next base: position 18,826,633 of record NC_066242.1, on the reverse strand, counting down.
CGGCGGTCGGTGGCGTCGGATTCCTCTGGTGTTCGTATACGCGTTCGAGCGCCAAGGCTTGCAGCTCGAACGGCGGGGAAGCCGCCAGCACGGTCGCCGACGCGTACGATGTCGTCCTGTAGCCTCTCGCTATGCGGATAGCGGTCGTCCTCTGCAGCCTCCGCAGCAAGGTCAGGCTGCGACGGCTGGTCGCCAGGCTTCTGGCCCAGACGGGTGCCCCGTAGAGAACTCGGGACCGAACCACTCCCTCGTAGAGTCGGCGGACTCTCGATCCCGCTCCGCCGATGTTCGGTAGGAGGCCGCACAGGGCGTTGGCCGCGGCCGTCGCCTTCGGGACCAGTTGCTCGAAATGCGGTCCGAAGGTCCATCCGCTGTCGATCGTGAGGCCCAGGTACCTCATCTGTCGTCCCACCGGGACCTCTTCTCCGCCGATGTTCACCGTCAGCCCGGGGGGAGGCGTTCCTCTTCGCCGCTGGTCGAAGAACCACAGCGCCTCCGACTTGGCCGGCGACACCGTCAGGCCGAGCCTCCGAATGGCGCTCACCGCGCACGCCACTGCGTCCTCCGTGCGGTTCGCCGTGTCGTGCCACCACCGTCCCCCGGCCAGGACCAGGGTGTCGTCGGCGTAGCACACCGTTCCCGCTCCCGGGGGCATCGGACATCGGAGGACCGAGTCGTAGGCCGTGATCCAGAGCAACGGTCCCAGCACCGACCCCTGCGGAACGCCGCGCTCGATCCGTCTTCTCTCCTCTCCGTCCCTGCCGGCGTAGACGATGTACCTGTCGGCGAGGTACGCTCGAACGATCCCCACCAGGTACGCCGGGACCTCGAAGTGGCGCAGGGCTTCCAGGATCCTGCCCCAGGGGATGGAGTTGAAGGCGTTGGTGACGTCGAGCGACACCGCCACCGCCACCCCCTCCCGGGAGACCCTGTCCTCGGCCATGGCCCTCAGCCTCTTCACCGCGTCCACGGTCGAGCGGCCGCGGCGGAATCCGTACTGGCTGTCGTGCCATCCGGGCGTCCTCTCGGTGATGTGAGCCTCCAGTCGGGCGGCGACGATCCTCTCCAGCATCTTGCCCACCTCGTCCAGCAGGCATATCGGCCTGTACGCGGACGGCGAGTCCGGCGGGCGTCCCTCCTTTCGTAGCAGCACCAGCCTGGCCGTCCGCCATGTCCGGGGGTAGACGCCCTCCTCCAGGCATCTGTCGAACAGGTGTCGCAGGCGGGGAGCCATGTTGACGATCGACTCCGCCCACGCTCGGCCCGGTATTCCGTCGGGGCCTGGCGCCACGTCGCGGGACGCCGTCCTCCTGGCCGCTTCGAAGAGCTCCTCGTCGCTGACTCGCAGTTCCTCGCTCCATCCCGTCGCGGTCGTCGTCGCCGTCTCCTCGTCGTCGTCGTCGTCGTCGTCGACGGAGGAGGGGGAGGATGGCGCCGGTTGGCTCGCGTTCGCGTCTTCCGGCGGGAACAGCGTCCCGACGACGTTGTCCAACAGCGTCGGGTCCATGTCCGAGGTCAGCGGGGGCGCCGAGGGTCGTAGCTTCTTGGTGACCACTTTGTACGGCCGTCCCCACGGGTCGGATTCGACCTCCTCGATCAGCTCCGTCCAGCACCGAGATTTCGCGGTCTTGATCTCCCGTTGAAGAGTCCGTCTCGCCTCCCTGTACTCCTCGTAACGGCGGGAGATCTCCTCCTCGTCGCGCGTCAGTCTGCGACGACGGGCCCTTAGGAATCTCCTGCGGGCCCGAACGCAGTTCTCTCGCATCTCGGCGATCTCCGGGGTCCACCAGTACGTTCCCCGGTCTCGTCCGCCCCCCGGGACGGAGCGCGGCATCGAGGCGTCGCACGCCGCGGTCATGTATCTTCGGAGCTCCTCCGCCTCCTCGTCGATGTCTCCCTGCTCGGTCGCCCGACGGGCGTCCCAGCTCCAGGCGGACACGATCGTGGCCGCCCGCAGCATCTCCTTGTCCATCTCCTTCAGGCGCCATCGCGGCGGCGGCGGCGGCGGGCGGCGACGGTTCTCTCCCGGTCGACGTCGTCTCCTCCTCCCGGCGTCGTCCTCGGTCCCCAGGGTCACCTCCATCAGAATGTAGAGGTGGTCGGACAGCGTTTCCACCCCCTCGGCCACTCTCCAGTCGCGGATTCGCCTGAGCAGCTCCGGGGTAGCCCACGTGATGTCCACCACCGAGGATCCTCTCCACGCCACGCAGGTGCTCGCCGAGCCCCTGTTCGCCAGCAGGAGCCCCAGACCCGCTGCCCAGTCGGTGAGCATCCTTCCTCGGGAGTTGGTCCTGGGGTTTCCCCATTGCGTCGAGTGGGCGTTGAAGTCCCCCAGGACGAGCACCTGGCGGGGGAGACATCTTCGGACGCACTCGCCGACTCGGTCCAGAAACTCCCCGTACGCGTCCAGGTCGATGTTCGGAGAGACGTACACCGCCACCACCGCCGCTCCTAGCCACTCGACCGCGACGAAGCCGCTGCCACGGTCCAGCAAGAGGCACGAGGCCGACGTCCACGTTATTCCTGCGGATCCGTCCAGGTCCCCGATCCAGTTGGGCGAGTCGGGTATACGATGCGGTTCCGCCACCGCCGCCAGGGCCACCTCGTTCTCCCGGATGGTCTGGAAGAGCAGATCTTGCGCTCTTCTCGACCTACCGAGATTGCATTGCAGCAGGCGCTTGAACTATGCCGCCACCTCCATGGCCTCCTCCCGGCCATCCGCCGCTGCTGCTGGTTCGGCGGCGCTTCCCGGTGTCTCTGCCGCGGCGGCTGCTGCTGCTGCTGCCGCTACCGCTGCTGGTTGGCGGATCGGTCTCCTCCTCTTGACCTTCGGGGGGCTGCATGCCTCTCCGCCCATCCTGTGATTCGCGGGAGCCCCGAGCGACTCGCACAGCGGACACTTGGGAGCGGAAGCGGGACACTCTCTGGCGCGGTGTCCGCTCCCGCCGCACCTGTAGCACAGGTGCCCTCGGTCCTCGCCGGATACGCAAGTGGCGCGCACGTGCCCCAGTTCCAGGCACCTGAAACACTGCAGCGGCCGCTTCGGTATGGCCCTTATCCTCGCCGTTGACCAGCCCAGGGCTATCTTCTCCGCCTGGGCCAGCTTGCGGGCTCCTGCCGCCGGACACCTGACCCATGCCGATCCGAGGCCGCCTCTGGTGGCGCCGATCTCGCCCACTTGCACCTCCGCGCTGCCGCATCCCGCCGCCGAGGCCAGTGCTCTTCGCAGCTCCTCCTTCTTGACCGAGATGTCAATCCCGGTCACGCGCAGCTCCGCCATCCTGGTCGGTGTGGCGATTCTCACCGCCGTCGGGTCCAGCGTCTCGGCCAGCCGCGTCGCCAGTAGCGTCGCCTTTCCCCTGTCCTTGTCTCCGGGGACTTGTATTATAATGGCGCCCGTCATCGCCTTCTTCATCTCGAGGCGCTCCGTGCCGAGCTCCGATAGCGGGATCCTCGTTCTTGCCGCTTCCAGGACGTCGGCGTACGACATCCTCGCCCCCTCTTTCAACGTCAGGGTCACCGCGGATGTTCGCGGTGCGCGAGGGGGCGTGACCACCTTGGGTGTCCGCGGTGGTCCTCTCTGCGTTGCGGGGGCGCTCGCCTTCGGTGCGCCCGTCGTCCTGCCGGCCTGGGGTTGCTGCCGTTGTTGCTGCCGTACCCGCGTCGGTGGTGGCGCGGTCGGACCTTTCCTCGCCGCCTCTCCTCCGGCGGCGGCGGCGGCTGCCTTCGCCTCGCTCGCCTTCTTCCTGTTTCTCCTCCTTTTCTTCGTCGTCTCCACCAGCTCCCATCCGCCGTCCTCCCGTTCCCTTCGGGGCGGCGTCGGTTGGGCGGCGGGAGGGTCGACGGGGCGGTCCCCGCTGGGTCGCGCTTCGGGGGTGCGTTGACTTCGCGCGTCTCCGAATCGTTCTTCGATGGTCCTGAGAATGGAGGGACCCAGTTCTCGGACCGCTCTCTCCAGGGCGTCCAGACGCGTCCTGTTCTCGGTTCCGCCTTCCCACGCGGGGCGGGCGTATTCGGGAGCCGCGTCGGAGCATCGCGGGCACTCGTTGATGCGAGCGGCCAGTCTCCTCAACTCCTGGCGGAGGGCTGCGTTCTCCCCCTCCAGCACGGACAGCCTAGCGTCCACGTCGTCGGTGGCACGCGCTGGCCTTTCCCTCCTCGCGGATTCCTCGTTCCAGGCGGCGGTGATATAGCTCGCCGCGTTCTTCAGGGACCTGATGTAGGTCCCCTTCAGGTTCGACGACGTCGTCGCGACGTGCATGATTTCAGACACGTGCATCGTCAGGCCCGCGCTGATTTCCGCCGGAGAACTCGTCCTCATCTGCACCTCCAACTCTTCGGACACCACCGGTGTTGTCGCGGCTGCCGTTCTCTTCCTCTTACCCCTGGACGCCATCGAAGCCAGCGACGAACGCGAGGCGATCGAGGCGACCGACTCCTCGTCGTCGGACCTCGCCCGCCCCCGCGATCCCCCCGCCATCGGTGACGTACCGTCGTCCATCGTGGCCGGCGCGAGAAAAACGTACTCGGACCTGTTCGCGGCTCTCAGCGAACGTCTCGTCGCCTTCCTCGGAGGCTCCTCCGCGGTCTCCATCCTGTCGTCCTCCGAATGTCCTCCTGCCGTTATCCTCCTCCTCTCTCCCGTTGTTTCATCGCCAGTCGTAGAAACGCGTCCGGGGGCCTGGCGGTCCACCCTCGAACGGCCGTGGTCGCGAGATATCGACGCAGCGGGGCCCACTTCACTACCCGCGACTGCGCCGGTACTGGGGTATCCCTCCCCTGCACCGTAAACTTTGTCGTTTATGTTCTCCATTTCCATATTGTTGTTCGTTTTTCGCCGAGGTCGTCGTCGAAGTCTCCGTCCTGGTGCCACTCACTCTTTCGCGCCCTGCCCCGGTCGAAGCCGGTGCAGGGCGACAGGGAGCCCCGCGAGAAGGTGAGGTGAGTGGTCTTGACAGGCATGGGCCCGCCAACTTCTCCGAAGTTCTCCGCACCGGATCGGCGAACCGACGGGTGCCAAGGGCACCGATCGGCCGCCACCCGACTGTAAGAGAACATCAGATCCATCGGGGTTTCCCAGGGCATGGTCCTATGCCCCGGGAACCCATGCCCGCCTCGTGCTCCCCAACCTAACCCCAACCTAACCCCAACCTAACCCCAACCTAACCCCAACCTAACCCCAACCTAACCCAACCTAACCCCAACCTAACCCCAACCTAACCCCAACCTAACCCCAACCTAACCCCAACCTAACCCCAACCTAACCCAACCTAACCCCAACCTAACCCCAACCTAACCCCAACCTAACCCCAACCTAACCCCAACCTAACCCCAACCTTTTTTTTTTTTTTTTTTTTTTTTCGTGGAGAAATCCTCATGGACACCCGCTAGGCGGGTAGTGTCGGACTCTTACCGACTAAAACTCCACGGTGGCCTGTCCTGACGCCTGAGTCGAGATGCACCCGGGATCTCTCCCGAATTACTACCGGTTACCCCCGGGCGTCTATCTCTCCTTACGTCGAAGGGAGGCGTCCTTGATCTTCTTGGAACGCTAGGGGGGGACCACGCCCCCTAGCGCCTCGCTCCTATTGCGTCGTTCTGGGGACCCCGTCCCCCTGACGCCTCTTCCTGGTTTCTACGCGCTCCTACGGCGGCCGCGGCGGCGCCGGTGGCGGCGTCGCGCCCCTGTAGCGCGTTGTATTCCTAGGGCGCTGCGACCTCCTGGACGGGTCGCGATCTCGTTCCCTGCTACGTTCCGCCCGCTCCTTCGCCAGCATGACCTGCTCGCAGTAGGTGCGGACAGCGGAGTACTCCTGGCGCCCTCTGAGCATGGCCGCGACGACCGCTTCGGGGGCTAAGCTCTCGCCGATTTCGAGCCGCAGGACGCGTCGTGGTTCCGCCCACGCCGGGCAGAACTCCAGCGTGTGCTGCGCCGTGTCCTCCTCTTCCTCGCAGTGGTGACAGACGGACGTCGTCTCTCGCCGAATCCTTAGCAGGTACTCGCCGAACACTCCGTGGCCGGTGAGCAGCTGCGTCATCCTGAAGGTCAGCGGTGCCCCGCCTCGATCCCTCCACGCCTCCCAGTTGGGAAGCACGGCGCGAACGGCCCGGTGCGGCCGCACGGCGTCCTCCTGGATCAGCTGCGAGCGCCATCGTTCCCAGGTCTCCTTCCTCGCCTCCTCCCGGATGTTCGAGGCCGGCTGGCCGGCGGTCGGTGGCGTCGGATTCCTCTGGTGTTCGTATACGCGTTCGAGCGCCAAGGCTTGCAGCTCGAGCGGCGGGGAAGCCGCCAGCACGGTCGCCGACGCGTACGATGTCGTCCTGTAGCCTCTCGCTATACGGATAGCGGTCGTCCTCTGCAGCCTCCGCAGCAAGGTCAGGCTGCGACGGCTGGTCGCCAGGCTTCTGGCCCAGACGGGTGCCCCGTAGAGAACTCGGGACCGAACCACTCCCTCGTAGAGTCGGCGGACTCTCGATCCCGCTCCGCCGATGTTCGGTAGGAGGCCGCACAGGGCGTTGGCCGCGGCCGTCGCCTTCGGGACCAGTTGCTCGAAATGCGGTTCGAAGGTCCATCCGCTGTCGATCGTGAGGCCCAGGTACCTCATCTGTCGTCCCACCGGGACCTCTTCTCCGCCGATGTTCACCGTCAGCCCGGGGGGAGGCGTTCCTCTTCGCCGCTGGTCGAAGAACCACAGCGCCTCCGACTTGGCCGGCGACACCGTCAGGCCGAGCCTCCGAATGGCGCTCACCGCGCACGCCACTGCGTCCTCCGTGCGGTTCGCCGTGTCGTGCCACCACCGTCCCCCGGCCAGGACCAGGGTGTCGTCGGCGTAGCACACCGTTCCCGCTCCCGGGGGCATCGGACATCGGAGGACCGAGTCGTAGGCCGTGATCCAGAGCAACGGTCCCAGCACCGACCCCTGCGGAACGCCGCGCTCGATCCGTCTTCTCTCCTCTCCGTCCCTGCCGGCGTAGACGATGTACCTGTCGGCGAGGTACGCTCGAACGATCCCCACCAGGTACGCCGGGACCTCGAAGTGGCGCAGGGCTTCCAGGATCCTGCCCCAGGGGATGGAGTTGAAGGCGTTGGTGACGTCGAGCGACACCGCCACCGCCACCCCCCCCCGGGAGACCCTGTCCTCGGCCATGGCCCTCAGCCTCTTCACCGCGTCCACGGTCGAGCGGCCGCGGCGGAATCCGTACTGGCTGTCGTGCCAGCCGGGCGTCCTCTCGGTGATGTGAGCCTCCAGCCGGGCGGCGACGATCCCCTCCAGCATCTTGCCCACCTCGTCCAGCAGGCATATCGGCCTGTACGCGGACGGCGAGTCCGGCGGGCGACCCTCCTTTCGTAGCAGCACCAGCCTGGCCGTCCGCCATGTCCGGGGGTAGACGCCCTCCTCCAGGCATCTGTCGAACAGGTGTCGCAGGCGGGGAGCCATGGTGACGATCGACTCCGCCCACGCTCGGCCCGGTATTCCGTCGGGGCCTGGCGCCACGTCGCGGGACGCCGTCCTCCTGGCCGCTTCGAAGAGCTCCTCATCGCTGACTCGCAGTTCCTCGCTCCATCCCGTCGCGGTCGTCGTCGCCGTCTCCTCGTCGTCGTCGTCGTCGTCGTCGACGGAGGAGGGGGAGGATGGCGCCGGTTGGCTCGCGTTCGCGTCTTCCGGCGGGAACAGCGTCCCGACGACGTTGTCCAACAGCGTCGGCTCCATGTCCGAGGTCAGCGGGGGCGCCGAGGGTCGTAGCTTCTTGGTGACCACTTTGTACGGCCGTCCCCACGGGTCGGATTCGACCTCCTCGATCAGCTCCGTCCAGCACCGAGATTTCGCGGTCTTGATCTCCCGCTGAAGAGTCCGTCTCGCCTCCCTGTACTCCTCGTAACGGCGGGAGATCTCCTCCTCGTCGCGCGTCAGTCTGCGACGACGGGCCCTTAGGAATCTCCTGCGGGCCCGAACGCAGTTCTCTCGCATCTCGGCGATCTCCGGGGTCCACCAGTACGTTCCCCGGTCTCGTCCGCCCCCCGGGACGGAGCGCGGCATCGAGGCGTCGCACGCCGCGGTCATGTATCTTCGGAGCTCCTCCGCCTCCTCGTCGATGTCTCCCTGCTCGGTCGCCCGTCGGGCGTCCCAGCTCCAGGCGGACACGATCGCGGCCGCCCGCAGCATCTCCTTGTCCATCTCCTTCAGGCGCCATCGCGGCGGCGGCGGCGGCGGCGGCGGGCGGCGACGGTTCTCTCCCGGTCGTCGTCGTCTACTCCTCCCGGCGTCGTCCTCGGTCCCCAGGGTCACCTCCATCAGAATGTAGAGGTGGTCGGACAGCGTTTCCACCCCCTCGGCCACTCTCCAGTCGCGGATTCGCCTGAGCAGCTCCGGGGTAGCCCACGTGATGTCCACCACCGAGGATCCTCTCCACGCCACGCAGGTGCTGGCCGAGCCCCTGTTCGCCAGCAGGAGCCCCAGACCCGCTGCCCAGTCGGTGAGCATCCTTCCGCGGGAGTTGGTCCTGGGGTTTCCCCATTGCGTCGAGTGGGCGTTGAAGTCCCCCAGGACGAGCACCTGGCGGGGGAGACATCTTCGGACGCACTCGCCGACTCGGTCCAGAAACTCCCCGTACGCGTCCAGGTCGATGTTCGGAGAGACGTACACCGCCACCACCGCCGCTCCTAGCCACTCGACCGCGACGAAGCCGCTGCCACGGTCCAGCAAGAGGCACGAGGCCGACGTCCACGTTATTCCTGCGGATCCGTCCAGGTCCCCGATCCAGTTGGGCGAGTCGGGTATACGATGCGGTTCCGCCACCGCCGCCAGGGCCACCTCGTTCTCCCGGATGGTCTGGAAGAGCAGATCTTGCGCTCTTCTCGACCTACCGAGATTGCATTGCAGCAGGCGCTTGAACTATGCCGCCACCTCCATGGCCTCCTCCCGGCCATCCGCCGCTGCTGCTGGTTCGGCGGCGCTTCCCGGTGTCTCTGCCGCGGCGGCTGCTGCTGCTGCTGCCGCTACCGCTGCTGGTTGGCGGATCGGTCTCCTCCTCTTGACCTTCGGGGGGCTGCATGCCTCTCCGCCCATCCTGTGATTCGCGGGTGCCCCGAGCGACTCGCACAGCGGACACTTGGGAGCGGAGGCGGGACACTCTCTGGCGCGGTGTCCGCTCCCGCCGCACCTGTAGCACAGGTGCCCTCGGTCCTCGCCGGATACGCAAGTGGCGCGCACGTGCCCCAGTTCCAGGCACCTGAAACACTGCAGCGGCCGCTTCGGTATGGCCCTTATCCTCGCCGTTGACCAGCCCAGGGCTATCTTCTCCGCCTGGGCCAGCTTGCGGGCTCCTGCCGCCGGACACCTGACCCATGCCGATCCGAGGCCGCCTCTGGTGGCGCCGATCTCGCCCACTTGCACCTCCGCGCTGCCGCATCCCGCCGCCGAGGCCAGTGCTCTTCGCAGCTCCTCCTTCTTGACCGAGATGTCAATCCCGGTCACGCGCAGCTCCGCCATCCTGGTCGGTGTGGCGATTCTCACCGCCGTCGGGTCTAGCGTCTCGGCCAGCCGCGTCGCCAGTAGCGTCGCCTTTCCCCTGTCCTTGTCTCCGGGGACTTGTATTATAATGGCGCCCGTCATCGCCTTCTTCATCTCGAGGCGCTCCGTGCCGAGCTCCGATAGCGGGATCCTCGTTCTTGCCGCTTCCAGGACGTCGGCGTACGACATCCTCGCCCCCTCTTTCAACGTCAGGGTCACCGCGGATGTTCGCGGTGCGCGAGGGGGCGTGACCACCTTGGGTGTCCGCGGTGGTCCTCTCTGCGTAGCGGGGGCGCTCGCCTTCGGTGCGCCCGTCGTCCTGCCGGCCTGGGGTTGCCGCTGTTGTTGCTGCCGTACCCGCGTCGGTGGTGGCGCGGTCGGACCTTTCCTCGCCGCCTCTCCTCCGGCGGCGGCGGCGGCTGCCTTCGCCTCGCTCGCCTTCTTCCTGTTTCTCCTCCTTTTCTTCGTCGTCTCCACCAGCTCCCATCCGCCGTCCTCCCGTTCCCTTCGGGGCGGCGTCGGTTGGGCGACGGGAGGGTCGACGGGGCGGTCCCCGCTGGGTCGTGCTTCGGGGGGGCGTTGACTTCGAGCGTCCCCGAATCGTTCTTCGATGGTCCTGAGAATGGAGGGTCCCAGTTCCCGGACCGCTCTCTCCAGGGCGTCCAGACGCGTCCTGTTCTCGGTTCCGCCTTCCCACGCGGGGCGGGCGTATTCGGGAGCCGCGTCGGAGCATCGCGGGCACTCGTTGATGCGAGCGGCCAGTCTCCTCAGCTCCTGGCGGAGGGCTGCGTTCTCCCCCTCCAGCACGGACAGCCTCGCGTCCACGTCGTCGGTGGCACGCGCTGGCCTTTCCCTCCTCGCGGATTCCTCGTTCCAGGCGGCGGTGATATAGCTCGCCGCGTTCTTCAGGGACCTGATGTAGGTCCCCTTCAGGTTCGACGACGTCGTCGCGACGTGCATGATTTCAGACACGTGCATCGTCAGGCCCGCGCTGATTTCCGCCGGAGAACTCGTCCTCATCTGCACCTCCAACTCTTCGGACACCACCGGTGTTGTCGCGGCTGCCGTTCTCTTCCTCTTACCCCTGGACGCCATCGAAGCCAGCGACGAACGCGAGGCGATCGAGGCGACCGACTCCTCGTCGTCGGACCTCGCCCGCCCCCGCGATCCCCCCGCCATCGATGACGTACCGTCGTCCATCGTGGCCGGCGCGAGAAAAACGTACTCGGACCTGTTCGCGGCTCTCAGCGAACGTCTCGTCGCCTTCCTCGGAGGCTCCTCCGCGGTCTCCATCCTGTCGTCCTCTGAATGTCCTCCTGCCGTTATCCTCCTCCTCTCTCCCGTTGTTTCATCGCCAGTCGTAGAAACGCGTCCGGGGGCCTGGCGGTCCACCCTCGAACGGCCGTGGTCGCGAGATATCGACGCAGCGGGGCCCACTTCACTACCCGCGACTGCGCCGGTACTGGGGTATCCCTCCCCTGCACCGTAAACTTTGTCGTTTATGTTCTCCATTTCCATATTGTTGTTCGTTTTTCGCCGAGGTCGTCGTCGAAGTCTCCGTCCTGGTGCCACTCACTCTTTCGCGCCCTGCCCCGGTCGAAGCCGGTGCAGGGCGACAGGGAGCCCCGCGAGAAGGTGAGGTGAGTGGTCTTGACAGGCATGGGCCCGCCAACTTCTCCGAAGTTCTCCGCACCGGATCGGCGAACCGACGGGTGCCAAGGGCACCGATCGGCCGCCACCCGACTGTAAGAGAACATCAGATCCATCGGGGTTTCCCAGGGCATGGTCCTATGCCCCGGGAACCCATGCCCGCCTCGTGCTCCCCAACCTAACCCCAACCTAACCCCAACCTAACCCCAACCTAACCCCAACCTAACCCCAACCTAACCCCAACCTAACCCCAACCTAACCCCAACCTAACCTAACCCCAACCTAACCTAACCCAACCTAACCCCAACCTAACCCCAACCTAACCCCAACCTAACCCCAACCTAACCCCAACCTAACCCCAACCTTTTTTTTTTTTTTTTTTTTTTCGTGGAGAAATCCTCATGGACACCCGCTAGGCGGGTAGTGTCGGACTCTTACCGACTAAAACTCCACGGTGGCCTGTCCTGACGCCTGAGTCGAGATGCACCCGGGATCTCTCCCGAATTACTACCGGTTACCCCCGGGCGTCTATCTCTCCTTACGTCGAAGGGAGGCGTCCTTGATCTTCTTGGAACGCTAGGGGGGGACCACGCCCCCTAGCGCCTCGCTCCTATTGCGTCGTTCTGGGGACCCCGTCCCCCTGACGCCTCTTCCTGGTTTCCACGCGCTCCTACGGCGGCCGCGGCGGCGCCGGTGGCGGCGTCGCGCCCCTGTAGCGCGTTGTATTCCTAGGGCGCTGCGACCTCCTGGACGGGTCGCGATCTCGTTCCCTGCTACGTTCCGCCCGCTCCTTCGCCAGCATGACCTGCTCGCAGTAGGTGCGGACAGCGGAGTACTCCTGGCGCCCTCTGAGCATGGCCGCGACGACCGCTTCGGGGGCTAAGCTCTCGCCGATTTCGAGCCGCAGGACGCGTCGTGGTTCCGCCCACGCCGGGCAGAACTCCAGCGTGTGCTGCGCCGTGTCCTCCTCTTCCTCGCAGTGGTGACAGACGGACGTCGTCTCTCGCCGAATCCTTAGCAGGTACTCGCCGAACACTCCGTGGCCGGTGAGCAGCTGCGTCATCCTGAAGGTCAGCGGTGCCCCGCCTCGATCCCTCCACGCCTCCCAGTTGGGAAGCACGGCGCGAACGGCCCGGTGCGGCCGCACGGCGTCCTCCTGGATCAGCTGCGAGCGCCATCGTTCCCAGGTCTCCTTCCTCGCCTCCTCCCGGATGTTCGAGGCCGGCTGGCCGGCGGTCGGTGGCGTCGGATTCCTCTGGTGTTCGTATACGCGTTCGAGCGCCAAGGCTTGCAGCTCGAACGGCGGGGAAGCCGCCAGCACGGTCGCCGACGCGTACGATGTCGTCCTGTAGCCTCTCGCTATGCGGATAGCGGTCGTCCTCTGCAGCCTCCGCAGCAAGGTCAGGCTGCGACGGCTGGTCGCCAGGCTTCTGGCCCAGACGGGTGCCCCGTAGAGAACTCGGGACCGAACCACTCCCTCGTAGAGTCGGCGGACTCTCGATCCCGCTCCGCCGATGTTCGGTAGGAGGCCGCACAGGGCGTTGGCCGCGGCCGTCGCCTTCGGGACCAGTTGCTCGAAATGCGGTCCGAAGGTCCATCCGCTGTCGATCGTGAGGCCCAGGTACCTCATCTGTCGTCCCACCGGGACCTCTTCTCCGCCGATGTTCACCGTCAGCCCGGGGGGAGGCGTTCCTCTTCGCCGCTGGTCGAAGAACCACAGCGCCTCCGACTTGGCCGGCGACACCGTCAGGCCGAGCCTCCGAATGGCGCTCACCGCGCACGCCACTGCGTCCTCCGTGCGGTTCGCCGTGTCGTGCCACCACCGTCCCCCGGCCAGGACCAGGGTGTCGTCGGCGTAGCACACCGTTCCCGCTCCCGGGGGCATCGGACATCGGAGGACCGAGTCGTAGGCCGTGATCCAGAGCAACGGTCCCAGCACCGACCCCTGCGGAACGCCGCGCTCGATCCGTCTTCTCTCCTCTCCGTCCCTGCCGGCGTAGACGATGTACCTGTCGGCGAGGTACGCTCGAACGATCCCCACCAGGTACGCCGGGACCTCGAAGTGGCGCAGGGCTTCCAGGATCCTGCCCCAGGGGATGGAGTTGAAGGCGTTGGTGACGTCGAGCGACACCGCCACCGCCACCCCCTCCCGGGAGACCCTGTCCTCGGCCATGGCCCTCAGCCTCTTCACCGCGTCCACGGTCGAGCGGCCGCGGCGGAATCCGTACTGGCTGTCGTGCCATCCGGGCGTCCTCTCGGTGATGTGAGCCTCCAGTCGGGCGGCGACGATCCTCTCCAGCATCTTGCCCACCTCGTCCAGCAGGCATATCGGCCTGTACGCGGACGGCGAGTCCGGCGGGCGTCCCTCCTTTCGTAGCAGCACCAGCCTGGCCGTCCGCCATGTCCGGGGGTAGACGCCCTCCTCCAGGCATCTGTCGAACAGGTGTCGCAGGCGGGGAGCCATGTTGACGATCGACTCCGCCCACGCTCGGCCCGGTATTCCGTCGGGGCCTGGCGCCACGTCGCGGGACGCCGTCCTCCTGGCCGCTTCGAAGAGCTCCTCGTCGCTGACTCGCAGTTCCTCGCTCCATCCCGTCGCGGTCGTCGTCGCCGTCTCCTCGTCGTCGTCGTCGTCGTCGTCGACGGAGGAGGGGGAGGATGGCGCCGGTTGGCTCGCGTTCGCGTCTTCCGGCGGGAACAGCGTCCCGACGACGTTGTCCAACAGCGTCGGGTCCATGTCCGAGGTCAGCGGGGGCGCCGAGGGTCGTAGCTTCTTGGTGACCACTTTGTACGGCCGTCCCCACGGGTCGGATTCGACCTCCTCGATCAGCTCCGTCCAGCACCGAGATTTCGCGGTCTTGATCTCCCGTTGAAGAGTCCGTCTCGCCTCCCTGTACTCCTCGTAACGGCGGGAGATCTCCTCCTCGTCGCGCGTCAGTCTGCGACGACGGGCCCTTAGGAATCTCCTGCGGGCCCGAACGCAGTTCTCTCGCATCTCGGCGATCTCCGGGGTCCACCAGTACGTTCCCCGGTCTCGTCCGCCCCCCGGGACGGAGCGCGGCATCGAGGCGTCGCACGCCGCGGTCATGTATCTTCGGAGCTCCTCCGCCTCCTCGTCGATGTCTCCCTGCTCGGTCGCCCGACGGGCGTCCCAGCTCCAGGCGGACACGATCGTGGCCGCCCGCAGCATCTCCTTGTCCATCTCCTTCAGGCGCCATCGCGGCGGCGGCGGCGGCGGGCGGCGACGGTTCTCTCCCGGTCGACGTCGTCTCCTCCTCCCGGCGTCGTCCTCGGTCCCCAGGGTCACCTCCATCAGAATGTAGAGGTGGTCGGACAGCGTTTCCACCCCCTCGGCCACTCTCCAGTCGCGGATTCGCCTGAGCAGCTCCGGGGTAGCCCACGTGATGTCCACCACCGAGGATCCTCTCCACGCCACGCAGGTGCTCGCCGAGCCCCTGTTCGCCAGCAGGAGCCCCAGACCCGCTGCCCAGTCGGTGAGCATCCTTCCTCGGGAGTTGGTCCTGGGGTTTCCCCATTGCGTCGAGTGGGCGTTGAAGTCCCCCAGGACGAGCACCTGGCGGGGGAGACATCTTCGGACGCACTCGCTGACTCGGTCCAGAAACTCCCCGTACGCGTCCAGGTCGATGTTCGGAGAGACGTACACCGCCACCACCGCCGCTCCTAGCCACTCGACCGCGACGAAGCCGCTGCCACGGTCCAGCAAGAGGCACGAGGCCGACGTCCACGTTATTCCTGCGGATCCGTCCAGGTCCCCGATCCAGTTGGGCGAGTCGGGTATACGATGCGGTTCCGCCACCGCCGCCAGGGCCACCTCGTTCTCCCGGATGGTCTGGAAGAGCAGATCTTGCGCTCTTCTCGACCTACCGAGATTGCATTGCAGCAGGCGCTTGAACTATGCCGCCACCTCCATGGCCTCCTCCCGGCCATCCGCCGCTGCTGCTGGTTCGGCGGCGCTTCCCGGTGTCTCTGCCGCGGCGGCTGCTGCTGCTGCTGCCGCTACCGCTGCTGGTTGGCGGATCGGTCTCCTCCTCTTGACCTTCGGGGGGCTGCATGCCTCTCCGCCCATCCTGTGATTCGCGGGAGCCCCGAGCGACTCGCACAGCGGACACTTGGGAGCGGAAGCGGGACACTCTCTGGCGCGGTGTCCGCTCCCGCCGCACCTGTAGCACAGGTGCCCTCGGTCCTCGCCGGATACGCAAGTGGCGCGCACGTGCCCCAGTTCCAGGCACCTGAAACACTGCAGCGGCCGCTTCGGTATGGCCCTTATCCTCGCCGTTGACCAGCCCAGGGCTATCTTCTCCGCCTGGGCCAGCTTGCGGGCTCCTGCCGCCGGACACCTGACCCATGCCGATCCGAGGCCGCCTCTGGTGGCGCCGATCTCGCCCACTTGCACCTCCGCGCTGCCGCATCCCGCCGCCGAGGCCAGTGCTCTTCGCAGCTCCTCCTTCTTGACCGAGATGTCAATCCCGGTCACGCGCAGCTCCGCCATCCTGGTCGGTGTGGCGATTCTCACCGCCGTCGGGTCCAGCGTCTCGGCCAGCCGCGTCGCCAGTAGCGTCGCCTTTCCCCTGTCCTTGTCTCCGGGGACTTGTATTATAATGGCGCCCGTCATCGCCTTCTTCATCTCGAGGCGCTCCGTGCCGAGCTCCGATAGCGGGATCCTCGTTCTTGCCGCTTCCAGGACGTCGGCGTACGACATCCTCGCCCCCTCTTTCAACGTCAGGGTCACCGCGGATGTTCGCGGTGCGCGAGGGGGCGTGACCACCTTGGGTGTCCGCGGTGGTCCTCTCTGCGTTGCGGGGGCGCTCGCCTTCGGTGCGCCCGTCGTCCTGCCGGCCTGGGGTTGCTGCCGTTGTTGCTGCCGTACCCGCGTCGGTGGTGGCGCGGTCGGACCTTTCCTCGCCGCCTCTCCTCCGGCGGCGGCGGCGGCTGCCTTCGCCTCGCTCGCCTTCTTCCTGTTTCTCCTCCTTTTCTTCGTCGTCTCCACCAGCTCCCATCCGCCGTCCTCCCGTTCCCTTCGGGGCGGCGTCGGTTGGGCGGCGGGAGGGTCGACGGGGCGGTCCCCGCTGGGTCGCGCTTCGGGGGTGCGTTGACTTCGCGCGTCTCCGAATCGTTCTTCGATGGTCCTGAGAATGGAGGGACCCAGTTCTCGGACCGCTCTCTCCAGGGCGTCCAGACGCGTCCTGTTCTCGGTTCCGCCTTCCCACGCGGGGCGGGCGTATTCGGGAGCCGCGTCGGAGCATCGCGGGCACTCGTTGATGCGAGCGGCCAGTCTCCTCAACTCCTGGCGGAGGGCTGCGTTCTCCCCCTCCAGCACGGACAGCCTAGCGTCCACGTCGTCGGTGGCACGCGCTGGCCTTTCCCTCCTCGCGGATTCCTCGTTCCAGGCGGCGGTGATATAGCTCGCCGCGTTCTTCAGGGACCTGATGTAGGTCCCCTTCAGGTTCGACGACGTCGTCGCGACGTGCATGATTTCAGACACGTGCATCGTCAGGCCCGCGCTGATTTCCGCCGGAGAACTCGTCCTCATCTGCACCTCCAACTCTTCGGACACCACCGGTGTTGTCGCGGCTGCCGTTCTCTTCCTCTTACCCCTGGACGCCATCGAAGCCAGCGACGAACGCGAGGCGATCGAGGCGACCGACTCCTCGTCGTCGGACCTCGCCCGCCCCCGCGATCCCCCCGCCATCGGTGACGTACCGTCGTCCATCGTGGCCGGCGCGAGAAAAACGTACTCGGACCTGTTCGCGGCTCTCAGCGAACGTCTCGTCGCCTTCCTCGGAGGCTCCTCCGCGGTCTCCATCCTGTCGTCCTCCGAATGTCCTCCTGCCGTTATCCTCCTCCTCTCTCCCGTTGTTTCATCGCCAGTCGTAGAAACGCGTCCGGGGGCCTGGCGGTCCACCCTCGAACGGCCGTGGTCGCGAGATATCGACGCAGCGGGGCCCACTTCACTACCCGCGACTGCGCCGGTACTGGGGTATCCCTCCCCTGCACCGTAAACTTTGTCGTTTATGTTCTCCATTTCCATATTGTTGTTCGTTTTTCGCCGAGGTCGTCGTCGAAGTCTCCGTCCTGGTGCCACTCACTCTTTCGCGCCCTGCCCCGGTCGAAGCCGGTGCAGGGCGACAGGGAGCCCCGCGAGAAGGTGAGGTGAGTGGTCTTGACAGGCATGGGCCCGCCAACTTCTCCGAAGTTCTCCGCACCGGATCGGCGAACCGACGGGTGCCAAGGGCACCGATCGGCCGCCACCCGACTGTAAGAGAACATCAGATCCATCGGGGTTTCCCAGGGCATGGTCCTATGCCCCGGGAACCCATGCCCGCCTCGTGCTCCCCAACCTAACCCCAACCTAACCCCAACCTAACCCCAACCTAACCCCAACCTAACCCCAACCTAACCCCAACCTAACCCCAACCTAACCCCAACCTAACCCCAACCTAACCCCAACCTAACCCCAACCTAACCCCAACGGGGTCCAACGTTGTCCAACGATATCCGACGATATCCGACGGTGTCCAACGTTGGACCCACGGTGTCCCACAGTGTCCCACGGTGTCCCACGGTGTCCCACGGTGTCCCACGGCGCCCCACGATGTCCCGCGATGTCCAGCGTTTCCCAACGATATCCAACGGTGTCCAACGGTGTCCCACGATGTCCCACAGTGTCCCACGATGTCCAACGGAGTCCCACAATGTCCCACGGTGTCCCACGATGTCCCACGATGCCCAACGTTGTCCGACAGTGTCCAACGGCGTCCAACGATGTCCCGCGGTGTCTCACGATGTCCGACGGCGCCCTACGGTGTCCAACGGTGTCCAACGTTGTCCAACGATGTCCAACGGTGTCCGACCATGTCCTACGACGTCCAACGGTGTCCAACGCCGTCCAACGATGTCCCACGATGTCCAACGATGTCCCACGTTCAACGGTGTCCGACGCTGTCCAACGGTGTCCCACGTTGCATTCCAGTCCAGTCTAGATTATCATCATCCAAAATTCTGTTGGGGGGCTTTTGGAGAGACCCAAACTGGACCGACGGTATCCCACGGGGTCCCACGGGGCAGTCCAGTCAAGATCATCCAAAATTCTTTTGGCGGCTTTTGGAGAGAGCCAAACTGGACTGGTGCGTAGTTCTTAGCTTGGCATCGTTTTCCAAAGATTGATCGACTGATTAATTTTTGGAAGAAGGATACCAATTACCAGGTCTCACCACGAGGAGGTGACTACGCACGAGACCCGCCCATGGGTTATGTAACATTACACATCGATCTCGACATTCAACCTGATGGCAGAATGTCGAGTTTTGACTCTACTTAACCATGGGCCTGCGTATGAAAATAGTTGCTTCGTAGCCTAACTGCGAATCACATATCTCCAACGCAGCGCTTACATGAATCTTTACAAACGCAGAACAAAGCCTACGTAACGCAACATCCATCTCCCACACAACGATTACATCGATCAGTACAAATATCCTACAATAATTCGCATCCCTACTGGCAGCATTCGGTATCAAACACACATTTATCTAACTAGGAACGAAAAGAAGAAAATGTAGCTACTGACACTGTATATACCATTTCGTGTCTTGCAGAAGGGACATACGAGTCGCTGTACTAAACTGCTTAACGTTCTACTTTTGCGACACTATAAGATATTGAAGATACTGAAAAGTTATAAACTCTAACGTGATCTCAATAAGTATCCCTTAAAAATGGGAAAACAAGATGAATCAGATGATAAAGGAAAAAATCGCGGCGCGCCCGAAACGAACGAGATCGCGATCTCTCGAAAGAACTAACAAACCTACACGACGTACCCCCGTACACCAGATAACCCCGAGGTTCAGCGGAAAGCCCAAGAATTGACCGTAACTCGATTCCTGTTTCGCCGTTCGAAACTTACACGAGTCGCGGTCGATGGCGCCGACCGATGATGCTAGTGATCCACGGGTAATTCAGCCGTGGATCCTGCACATAGGCCAGCAACTTAACACACTCCAACTGAACATGTGGAACCCGGGGATGGACCGCTGAACAGGATTACGAAGGCAAGAGGCCTCAACTGAACAGTGGGGTCCACTCACGAGGAGGGACCGCTGAACAGGATTACGAAGGCATTGACCTCCACTGAACAGTGGGGTCCACTCCCGCGGGCCCGAACAGAATTACGGAGGACGTGAAATTGCAGGTCCCTGACCGAGTACCAAAGTACCCATCGGACAGGACTGCAGATCCACGACTGAATCCCCAACAGATTCGCTAGCATCACCGGCGCGACGACAACTCCCGCGATCCGATGCGAACGTCAAGCAGTCGTCGAGCAGTCACAAAGACAGAGGTGTCCTTGGGGCGACTTACGAATCCAAGGAGTTGTCCAGTGCACGTAGACCCACACGGGCGCGGAATACGCGCGAGCGAGTACGTCACGCTACGGTTTGAAAGAACTGAGTGATCGCGAACCGATAAATCGCGAGTACAATAAGTACTGTGTGGTAAGCGAGTGAAGGGAGACGAGATCTTTCTTTTTTTCGTTCTAAGGTGGATAAATGTCGTTGTACAGAATGAGCTCACAATGCACTTAACATAGGTATCTACCTTACGATTAATTAAGACTAAAATGTACGCATCCCACGATGTCCAACGGTGTCCCACGGTGTCCCACGATGTCCCACGGCGTTCCACGATGTCCCACGGCGTCCCACGATGTCCCACGGCGTCCCACGATGTCCAACGGTGTCCAACGGTGTCCAACGGTGTCCAACGGTGTCCATCGGCGTCCAACGGTGTCCAACGCTGTCCAACGGCGTCCAACGGTGTCCAACGCTGTCCAACGGCGTCCAACGGAGTCCAACGCTGTCCAACGTTGTCCAACGGTGTCCAACGTTGTCCAACGGTGTCCAACGCTGTCCAACGGCGCCCAACGGAGTCCAACGCTGTCCAACGTTGTCCAACGGTGTCCAACGGAGTCCAACGACGTCCAACGATGTCCAACGATGTCCAACGATGTCCAACGACGTCCAACGGTGTCCAACACTGTCCAACGATGTCCCACGTTGCAGTCCAGTCTAGATCATCCAAAATTCTGTTGGAGGCTTTTGGAGACCCAAACTGGACCGACGGTATCCCACGGTGTCCCACGTTGCAGTCCAGTCTAGATCATCCAAAATTCTGTTGGAGGCTTTTGGAGACCCAAACTGGACCGACGGTATCCCACGGTGTCCCACGTTGCAGTCCAGTCTAGATCATCCAAAATTCTGTTGGAGGCTTTTGGAGACCCAAACTGGACCGACGGTATCCCACGGTGTCCCACGGTGCAGTCCAGTCTAGATCATCCAAAATTCTGTTGGAGGCTTTTGGAGACCCAAACTGGACCGACGGTATCCCACGGTGTCCCACGTTGCAGTCCAGTCTAGATCATCCAAAGTTCTGTTGGAGGCTTTTGGAGACCCAAACTGGACCGACGGTATCCCACGGTGTCCCACGTTGCAGTCCAGTCTAGATCATCCAAAGTTCTGTTGGAGGCTTTTGGAGACCCAAACTGGACCGACGGTATCCCACGGTGTCCCACGTTGCAGTCCAGTCTAGATCATCCAAAATTCTGTTGGAGGCTTTTGGAGACCCAAACTGGACCGACGGTATCCCACGGTGTCCCACGTTGCAGTCCAGTCTAGATCATCCAAAATTCTGTTGGAGGCTTTTGGAGACCCAAACTGGACCGACGGTATCCCACGGTGTCCCATGTTGCAGTCCAGTCTAGATCATCCAAAATTCTGTTGGAGGCTTTTGGAGACCCAAACTGGACCGACGGTATCCCACGGTGTCCCACGTTGCAGTCCAGTCTAGATCATCCAAAATTCTGTTGGAGGCTTTTGGAGACCCAAACTGGACCGACGGTATCCCACGGTGTCCCACGTTGCAGTCCAGTCTAGATCATCCAAAATTCTGTTGGAGGCTTTTGGAGACCCAAACTGGACCGACGGTATCCCACGGTGTCCCACGGTGCAGTCCAGTCTAGATCATCCAAAATTCTGTTGGAGGCTTTTGGAGACCCATACTGGACCGACGGTATCCCACGGTTTCCAACGGTGTCCAACGGCGTCCAACGGCGTCCCACGTTGCAGTCCAGTTTAGATTATCCAAAATTCTCTTCGTGGCTTTTCGTAATCCAAACTGGACTGTATTAGCGTGGTTCTTAGCTTGGTATTGAATTATTGTGCAATGCTTGTATTTATGGATGTTGTGGTTTTCCAAAAGTTAATCAACTGATTAATCTGCGAAAACGATTACATCTATCAGCACAAACATTGTACAATAATTCGGTACCGTACTGGCAACATTCTGTATCAAAGATACATTTGTCTAACTTGGAACGAAGGAATGGAAATGAAACTATTGACGCTGCATATACAATTTAGAGTCTTGCAAAAGAGACATACGACTCATTGTACTAAACTTATGAAATTATCGAAAAGTTATATACTCCAACGTTACCGCAATATGCTTCTTTTAAAAATGGGGAAAACGGGAAGAAGCCTGAACAATCAGGCAATGGAAGAAAAATCATGTGGGTATCTAGCATACATATTTAATATGCTGTGAAATGTTCATATATGTAATTGAAATGTACTTTCTGTAAATTGATAACTCTGGAACAAATTCATTTTCTGGTTTTGGTATATGAAAGAAACAGTCACCTTTAAGACGAGAAAAATTTCAAAAATGAAAAATAAACTACTAATAATGGTCAATTATATATCAAATTACTATTGATTAAATTTTAGCAAATATAGAAAATCATTTGCATCTTTTTGATCGAAATGAAGGGTTACGATGAGAACAAGAATTTTATGTAATTGAATTTAAACTGAATTAAAAATTAAAAAGTTCATTTGGAATAACTAAGATGAGGGAAACCCCGATTATTATAAAATCAACTGCCTTGTCTTTTAACTTTTAACTTTTAAGAATATGTCTTATAGCAGTATTTTCAGTAATAAACGTAGTAATAAGGGGCGCATTAATAAGGGGCGCTGAAAAAGAAACGAAGCAGTAGCCAGAAGGGCTACTAAAATTCAATCGTCTTCCACTCTATATAAACCCGATTAACACGCCGAGTGTGGAACTGAATATTCTTGTTTCGCAACGCTAATTTACTACCAATATTTATGAAGCAGAAAATTCTCAAAATCAAACACGACGAGTGCTTTGTTATATCTGCAATACCAATTAATCTACCATTAAAAAAAAAGAAAAAGAAAGTCTGAAAATTCCCGAAATTTGATACGCAACGCTAATAAGTGTAAATCTACGCACTCGTATTTAAGCAATACGCAACACTAATTGCAAGAGATCGAAGTGCAACCATTTAAGAGGTTGCTGATGAACGATCACACTTGTACAACTCTTGCAGCTGTACGTGTGATCCAGGAACAGTGTCCGACCAATGCAGTCGGAGGGTTTGGGCATTTTGTAAACGCAACTCTACTTAACAAAACGCGATCATTCATTATCGCAACGCTAATTCTTATAGTGAATTCAAATAAAAATTACTATTTACTATATGAAAAAGCTACTTTAAATATTCTGATATTGCTACTTGCAATACTATAAAATTAATTGAAAATTAACATTTCTATAATCTAATTTTAAGCAATAGGAAATAGGATAAATTCTAAATATTCATAATAAAATTTGCAAAAGACAATCGCGATATCGTAATTCGCAACTCTAAAGCAAACGCGATTATCATTTTATCGCAACTCTAACTCAAACCGTAATCATTTTCTCGTCACACTAATAAAAAGCCGCGATGTCATCTCGCAACTCTAATACAATCCGTAATTAATTTATCGCAACACTAATAAGAAAAATCGCGAGTGGGGGGCTGACATATCGCAGTGCAACCATTTAGGAGGTTGCCGATGAACGATCACACTTGTACAACTCTTGCAGCTGTACGTGTGATCCAGGAACAGTGTCCGACCAATGCAGTCGGGGGGTTTGGGCGTTTTGTAAACGCAACTCTACTTAGCAAAACGCGATCATTCATTATCGCAACGCTAATTCTTATAGTGAATTCAAATAAAAATTACTATTTACTATATGAAAAAGCTACTTTAAATATTCTGATATTGCTACTTGTAATACTATAAAATTAACTGAAAACTAACATTTTTATAATCTAATTTTCAACAATAGAAAACAGAATAAATTCTGATACGTATAATTCTATAAGAAATTCTAAAAATTTATAATAAAATTTGCAAAAGACAATCGCGATATCGTAATTCGCAACTCTAAAGCAAACGCGATTATCATTTTATCGCAACTTTAATTCAAACCGTAATCATTTTCTCGCCACACTAATGAAAAGCCGCGATGTTATTTCGCAACTCTGATACAACCCGTAATTAATTTGTCGCGACACTAATAAGAAAAATCGCGATTTGCCCAATGGGACGATGGACCGATATATACATCGGCCAAAAAAGCAAACTACTACTACTACTTCTACTACTACAAATACTAAAATCGAGCATAGTGACAAAGTAGTAACAATAATGACTTCCCATGCTCTGGATGACCCAGAGGATGGGCAGCCATTAGTAGTTGCCCTCTTGAGTGGCAGTTTGCCGGGCCTCTTCGGCTTATAGCCTCTTCTTTCTTCGGGCGCAATGCCCGCTGAAACTTAAATCTAAGCTCGAGACTTCTGAATCGCAAACAAAAAAAAAAAAAACTTACCAAGGTAAAATAAAAATATAAACCGCGGAATCTGATTGAAGTGCACATGGACTGACCAACGATCACAGCAGTGATCGTTGCTCACTCGCATGTGCGTGCTCGAGCAATAAACGTTCGTTTCGACCCATTCGCGACCGCGACCGCGAAATTCGAAAAATCGAAAGGCAAAACCAGAGACAAGTGCATGCTCTACTCGTGCCAGTTTCACCGTCGATTTTTCAAATCAGATTTCCAGAAACAGGTTGGTCACACGAAAACGCGCCTACCCGACCAGAGACTGTGCCAACCTGCCCGGCCCTACCTACTTATAATTAACGGACACACCAGAAAGTATACTACCTATCCTACCTAGCGCTATATTTAAAAATATGTGCAAAATAGGCACACCAACACACTCGCTCCACGGTTCTCACACAAACGCTCGGGCGCAAAGGTCCTACACTAGAGAGGACGTCCCGGGACGCCTCCGACACCCGAGCTTAACACACAGCATGCACACCCTAAGGTACGTACCGTTTTCCTGAAATCGACTGACGAAGGCTAGTGACCATTGCGTAAAACGTGATAAAACACGTCTGAGGAAATGATATCGTTAAAATAAATGTAAGTAAACTTGGAATTATAATTGTAATTGACGGCAATATTAAAAGCGTGGTTACACTTAATCGCGTGGACGGTATTACCACAAATTGTGATTCTATCGAGACGTAAATTGAATCGATATATGTCTCGACATTTTTAATATTTGAAGTTTTAACGAATGAGAAAAAGCGACGCAGTTCCACGGCCTAACAACACACACACATAATGTGGAAAATACGTCGTGCACGATACACTAACACATCGTCAGTCGCTGACAAATTATTACATTACTTAATTCTAGATCATCGTGCCCAATGTCTCTCTCCCATTCAAGTAGCACCTGGGCACGTGAATGAGATCCTGACAATGGGCACGGAAAGGGTTAAACCTGAAAATCCTGATCTAAAAAGATGATTAGTTTGTGTAATTTTTATTTAACGGACTAACGTTCTTTGATTTTATATTTTACTACTTTGTATCTGATTAAATTTACTTTATTAATTTAATAGTAATCAAGTAACTCTACTTTATTAATTTAATAAATCAGAACAAAATTTTAATATTGCATAAAGGTAACGTTAATTGAAAAAGACTGTGACTCGATCAAATGGAATTATTGACTTCAAATATATTACTAAGAAAGAAATAATCTCAGGCGATCTCTTTATCAAAGCATATACTCGAAAGTGCAGAAGCAGTGTTCAAAATTATTGCTTTGATTCAAAAATCTGTCTGTCGCGAAGTGTCTTCTTGCACGTAAAATTTCACATATTCTTGTACGGGAAAAAATGAATTTTAACTCGTATTTTAAATTCTAGCTAAAGTAAAATAAACGAACGTGACTTAATATTGTCACGATTAATTCATTGCTTAAGAACAAGTATATTTATGTCAAACAAGTATATTCGTGTATATATTTGCCATTTGCAAATATTCATACGGAATGTTAACATGCATGCTTATAAATAACACGAATATATTCTCAAGTGTATGTATTTAAACTAATTATTATAATCGCGCTGTGCAAGAAGACCTATCCTAAACTAATAAATTTAAAAAAAGAACGTTACTATTCACGGGTATAAAAAATACCCGCGGTCACTATGCTCAGAAAATTCTACGTAATACAACCAGTCACCCGTGCCGATTCGGACCTTTCATCCTACGACATGATTGAGTGACCGGAGGAACAAAAATGCATGCGACTCACCGTTCGATGCGGAGAAACAGAGGACGTTACTCTGGATGCTGCGGTATCCCAGCGAATATCATCAGGGAGACTAACATCAGGCAGGAACCGTGTAAAGTCCAGTGGTGAAAATGGTGGTTGTTTATGGGCGGGTGAGGGGAGGGGGGTGAGAAAGAAGCGAAACGTCGTTTCGACAATTTTCTTCTTTTTTCCTATCGAACGTTTATTTAGAAAATACTGCTATTTTTTTACACTTAAAAATTATTATTAAGTAATTGGAACAAGTTTGAAAAATATTATTTAGTTGAAAATTGTAAGATATTTCTCGATAGCGAACAAATGCTTACGAATACCGCGAATGCAATGCAATCGTTTGCAAGAATTATACTGTTCGCAATTAGAATATATACTATGAATTTTCGTTATTAGAATACGAAATATACATTCCACTAATACACTATAGTCGCGTTATAAATATTGGAAAATATTTGCAAGGATTCAAAAGTTCGCCACTTAAATATACTTAAAGAATACTGCACAAACGCGCGCGAAACCTTGTTTTGAGGTATTTGAATCCAACTGTTACTAAGTTGCAAGTTTATGACGTTATAACTCAATTTGAAACAATAAGATAATTCGTCAAAAATTGGCTTGAAATAAGAGAATGATTTCATACACCGGGATCTTTCAGAAGAATCAATGGACTCGCGCGACGCACTCCTGTGCACAAAATAACCGCAAGATTCAGTGGAAAAAAAGAATAGATTTTTATATCTCGTTCCAAGTCAGATAAGTATCATTGTACAGAATGGGCTCAGAATGGATTCGACATAGCCAAGACATATCCCACGGTGTCCCACGGTGTCCCACGGTGTCCCACGGTGTCCCACGGTGTCCCGCGGAGTCCCACGGTGTCCAACGGTGTCCAACGGTGTCCAACGATGTTCCACGGTGTCCAACGGTGTCCAACGGTGTCCCACGATGTCCAACGTTGTCCCACGGCGTCCCACGTTGCAGTCCAGTGTAGATCATCCAAAATTCTTTTCGCGGCATTTCGTGACCCACACTGGACCGACGATGTCCCACGTTGCAGTCCAGTGTAGATCATCCAAAATTCTTTTCGCGGCATTTGGTGACCCACACTGGACCGACGATGTCCCACGTTGCAGTCCAGTGTAGATCATCCAAAATTCTTTTCGCGGCATTTGGTGACCCACACTGGACCGACGATGTCCCACGTTGCAGTCCAGTGTAGATCATCCAAAATTCTTTTCGCGGCATTTGGTGACCCACACTGGACCGACGATGTCCCACGGTGTCCAACGATGTCCCACGGTGCAGTCCAGTCTAGATCATCCAAAATTCTCTTAGAGGCTTTTGGTGATCCAAACTGGACCGTTGCGTAGTTCTTAGCTTGGCATCGTTTTCCAAAGATTAATCAACTGATTAATTTTTGGAAAAGGATGCCAATTACCAGGTCTCACCACGAGGAGGTGACTACGCACGAGACCCGCCCATGAGTTATTCAACATCATGCATCGGTCTCGACATTCAACCTACTGGCAAGAATGTCGAGTTCTGGTTCTAATTCATGGGCCTGCGTAAAGAGATAGTTGTTTCGTAGCCTCACTGCCAAATACATATCTCCAACGCAGCGCTTACATGAATCTTTACAAACGTAGAACAAAGCCTACGTAACGCAACATCCATCTCCCACGCAACGATTACATCGATTAGTACAAATATCGGACAATAATTCGCATCCCTACTGGCATCATTCGGTATCAAACACACATTTATCTAACTTGGAATGAAAGGAAGAAAATGTAGCTACTGACACTGTATATACCATTTCGTGTCTCGCAGAAGGGACATACGAGTCGCTGTACTAAACTAGTTGTCGTTTTATTTTTGCGACACTGTAAGATATTGAAGATACTGAAAAGTTATAAACTCTAACGTGATCTCAATAAGTATCCCTTAAAAATGGGAAAACAAGATGAATCAGATGATATAGGAAAAAATCGCGGCGCGCCCGAAACGAACGAGATCGCGATCTCTCGAAAGAACTAACAAACCTACACGACGTACCCCCGTACACCAGATAACCCCGAGGTTCAGCGGAAAGCCCAAGAATTGACCGTAACTCGATTCCTGTTTCGCCGTTCGAAACTTACACGAGTCGCGGTCGATGGCGCTGACCGGTGATGCTAGTGATCCACGGGTAATTCAGCCGTGGAGCCAGCACATAGGCCAACAACTTAACACACTCCAACTGAACATGTGGAACCCGGGGATGGACCGCTGAACAGGATGACGAAGGCAAGAGGCCTCAACTGAACAGTGGGGTCCACTCACAGGGAGGGACCGCTGAACAGGATTACGAAGGCATTGACCTCAACTGAACAGTGGGGTCCACTCCCGCGGGCCCGAACAGAATTACGGAGGACGTGAAATTGCAGGTCCCTGACCGAGTACCAAAGTACCAATCGGACAGGACTGCAGATCCACGACTGAATCCCCAACAGATTCGCTAGCATCACCGGCGCGACGACAACTCCCGCGATCCGATGCGAACGTCAAGCAGTCGTCGAGCAGTCGTCGAGCAGTCACAAAGACAGAGGTGTCCTTGGGGCGACTTACGAATCCAAGGAGGTGTCCAGTGTACGTTGACCCGCACGTACCCGGAACACACACGAGCGAGTACGTCACGCTACGGTTTGAAAGAACTGAGCGACCGTGAACCGATAAATCGCGGAAACAATTTTTCCAGTGTGGTAAGCGATCATGAGAGACGAGATTTTTATTTTTCGTTCCAAGATAGATAAGTATCTTTGTACAGAATGAGCTCACAATGCACATAACATAGGTATCTACCTTACGATTAATTAAGACTAAGACGCACGCATCCCACGGTGTCCCACGGTGTCCCACGATGTCCCACGGCGCCCCCGCGGGGGGATATTAGTCCAGTCTAGATCACCAAAACTATTTTGGATGATCAAGACCAGACTATGTTCAAGTAGTTTTTAGCTTGATATCGTTTCTCAAATAATAATACTAATATTCAGTATAGTACTTGGTGTATTATTATTTGGAAAACGATACCAATTACCGGGACCCACCACGAGGAGGTAACTACGCTCGGGTCCCATTTGCATAAACAGTTTTTAAACATTGGAAGCAGAGATGTAAAATTATTTTATAATAAAGCGACATTGTAGCGGCGATATTGTTTTGCCCGGAGTTTATTCGTTCTTACATTACTTTTAATCTAACGGTCTTGATACTCCGAGGCAAAACAACAACATGATTTGAAATGTCCTCTGACTCATGTCCAGCTACAGATAAGATGTGGTTGCCTTCGGTTAAATTGCACTCGCTTCCTTGATTCCATGAATATGGTGTTGTTTCCTTAGTTTTGAGCAGACATGGAAAATTACATCTTAAGATTACACTGTGTTAAAACAGGTTTTATACGAAATAGTGAAATGAGAAATTAAATACTGTATTTAAAACTAAAAAATAATGCTATATAGAAATAAAATAGTACATCCAAGACTTGATAGATTTCGTTAATAAAATGAAACAAAATAAATCATTAATTCACTCACTACGAATTGATGGTATTGATTTAAATCAATGAATGTAGAGTTACAACCGATTAACGGTGCAACTGCTATAAATTAAGAGCGTAATTACTTTGAATTAATGGCAGAATGTAGTTAAAAATTATTGGTATAACTGTTAAGAATTAATGGAGTAATTGTTTTAGATTAATGGCTTAAATGTTATAAATTAATGGCACAGGTGATATAAATTAATGGTTTAAATGTTATAAATTAATGGCTAAATGTATAAAATAACAGTTTAAAAGTTACAAATTAATGGCCTAGACGTTAAAAATTACTAGCTTAAATGTTATAAATTAATAGCATAAATGTATACAATAACAATTTAAATGTTGTAAATTAATGGCCTAGACGTTGTAAATTAATAGCTTAAATGTTATAAATTAATGGCTTAGATGTTGTAAATTAATGGCTTAAATATTAGAAATTAATAGTTTAAATGTTAGAAATGAATGGCTTAAATGTATAAAATAACAGCTTAAATGTTGTAAATTAATGGCTTAGATGTTGTAAATTAATAGCTTAAACTTTATAAATTAATGGCTTGAATGTTATAAATTAATAGTTTAAATGTTAGACATTAACGGCTTAAATGTTATAAATTAATGGCTTAAATGTATAAACTAACAGTTTAAATGTTGTAAATTAATGGCTTAGATGTTGTAAATTAATAGCTTAAATGTTATAAATTAATAGTTTAAAAATTACAAACTAATGGCTTAAATGTTATAAATTAATAGCTTAAATGTTATAAATCAATAGCATAATTGTTACAAATTAATAGTTTTGACGTTATAAAATAATTCCTTAAATGTTATTAATTAATGGCTTAAATGTATAAAATAACAGTTTAAATATTGTAAATTAATGGTTTAGACGTTATAAATTACTGGTTGCAATGTTGTTATTTGATTCTTTTTTTATTTACCTTATATTTAGATTCTTCTTCGATGTTCACTCTCCGGAATTTCAGGCACAAAAGAGCTCGCGCGCGACTTCCGTGTTCCTTATATACCTTGACAAGATGCCGGTTTGTTAATCAAACGGTAACGATTTTTTGACTTAGCAGGAGACGGTTTTTCCATTATAGCAAAATCAAATTGAACGATTTCTTAATTTTTATCGTAAATTGGCTTCTTTAACGATTTAATACGATATCCATTTTTATCATTTTAATAGTTTCTGCAAACTAAGACTAAATTCACACTTCGTTTAATACTAGTTTTCGACTATCAATTAGTTTGGACAAAAAGGAGAAACGAAGCCTAACGGCAATCGATGACGTTACTGTGAAATAAGTTAAGGTATTAAAGAATCAGACAGATAAAATTCATATTAAGCATTATATTATATTATCGATATTCGTTCATTTACTCGTTCTAATTACAAAATGAAATGTTCCTTTTTCTTGAATAACACCTACATCACTGTTTGCGATATTTAAAATTCTTATTTAATGCTTATTTAAAAGGCAGGTACCTTTTTAATTCTTCTGATGTTAAACGAGTAAATTTACTCGTTACAATTGTAACATAAAATGGCTTTATTTCTTCAATACCGCCTGCTTCGCTGTACGTGATATAGTTATTAATTATGTAGCGAACAATATGATCTAATTGGCTGTAATCACGATTACCAAGCCAAGAACTATGCTAATACAGTCCCGTTTGGATCACCAAATGTTCATTATTGGACGACTTTATCATTCTTATACTTGTCTTTCTCTGATAGAAAAGTAGATACGATCTGGTAGATGTGAAAGATATAGATCGTACGATGATATAGGTTCTTGTATATTCTAACGTCACTTAAACTCGGCGCTTGGCCGCGTGGTGCAACACTAGTCTGGCAACAAGCAGGTTCGTAATGGTGAACACTCTCGTTTCATACTCTGTTGGTAATATAGATTTTAGTAATGGCATCGTTAGAAAAAGGATATTAGAAAACTATCAGGAAATGATCGTAAACCACCCGATGGACACATTTGTTTATATTATACTGTGGCTTTTGATGATTGAGTTAATTATTAATTCCTATGTTCGCCATAGCAAATCCAGAGAGCGTAAGGAACCCTCTGATTTTTTCCAGGTCGGTATCTGAGAAACAGAAACACGAACTCCTCCATTTATTTAATGTCACGTCTGTCCTGTTCTTGGTTAACGATATCACGTCTATCCTGTAAGTGGCTCGTCGATGTTGTAATGTAAAAGAAGTTGTGATAAAGTAGTTCTCCACTATCATGGTTAAAAAATATTTGATCTACCTACAACAGTCGATAATAGGGGATTTGACATTATGTAACTTTCGTGTCGCATGCGATGTTATCGGTACTGTATGTACTAAGAGTGTTATATTACTAGTGATTGGAATTTAAAGCTGAATTTGATTATGAAATTATGTAGAATTAAGATATGAAATCGGATATTTTCTAATCGGGAACAGACTACGTGTACAATATTCATCCATTCTTACTACTAACGGTTAAGTAGAACTAACGGTTAACACTCAGTAGAATCTGTCATAGAGGACGTAAGTGATGGTTAAGTCAGCTATAATGAAAGAGAAACGGAGTTATTTTTAGAAATAAAATCGTTTAGTTAAAGAGATTTTATGTTACTTCGTTTTACGTACTACCAAAAAAGAATGCAAAAGCTTTTCTAATCTATATTATCTAATATTAATCTACAGTTTCAAGAATTAACGAGAGTCTCGCTGTAATCTAATCCATTCTGATTATACATTTGAAAACGTAATTGCAACCGTAGCTAATTAGCTTATGTCTTTCGCTATATAATTCGTAATTGGATCAGGGTTATTAAATGCAACCTCTGACAAAATGTTTTTAATAGAGCGCAATAACACCAATTAGGTTCTTAAAATGGGTAAAAAAATTAAGGGTAAATACTATTAAAAAGTTATTTAATACCAAGGGACACGATCGAATAAAATAATCGACAGACAGAATTATTCGTATTCTTCTGTTGTATAGCATCGTGTCCTATTACATCGATCAAAATTGTGAAAATTTAACGCAATTTCAACTTCAATTGGATGAAAAATCAAAAATTCGTTTCGAGCAAAACAATTCGTAGCAAGAACGAAAATGGAGTTGATCAGAATCATATGATGTGCTTCAAATCAACTAATTTCGTATTAATCGAAAAGTCTTGTAATATTCTCTAAATCTTACTTACCTGATCAATAATTAACTGATATTTTCCTTTTATACGATAAATTTCACTTTCGCCTTTTACTATTGAAAATATTTGTAGTGAAAAAAAATCTTTGAACACCGATGTACCATGTGCTAAAGAAGCTGCGTTTGGGTAAAGTTGCACAAAGCTGATAGTATCATCCCTTGTATTATATTCCATTGTTGCTGTTCAAGAATTCCAAGTATACGATACATACAACATACTCGATTTGATTTCATTCTGTTCGAAAAAAAGACGACGTATTAATCGAACGCAAAAACTGTTCACGGTCCGTGTCGTCTTGGCCATGGACAATTCCGAATCCGGAATGAATTGTGAATGGATCGAGAGACAATAGTAAAGGGGGATGGCGAGGAGCTGGGCAGCTCGGTTGAAAGGAGGCGGCGGTCGTCGGTGGTGGCTGTAGGCAGAGAGGGAAGGCGGATCGGGGGTGAGAGAGCCAGTGGAATGGCCTGAACTGGACAGCACGTGGACTACCTACTTTTATATCGCCCGGGAAATAATGGGATTCCCATCATGAAGTGGATTTCCCTCGGGAGCCAGTGGACATCGATGCACGCGTCAAGAGATCCTACACCGCCACCCCCGCCATATCCTATCGGTCTCCTGCAGCCGACCGACGTTCATCGTGCTGGTCCACCCTCGCTCGTTCACCTGTCTGATCAACCCCACCCTACTCACTGTGCCACAACTTGACGCGTTCACCTGATTTTCGAGAAATCAGAGATATCGTTCGTTAGCACTATTTGCTACTAGACGGGACACGAGTTTCTTCAAACTCGAGATCAGGAATAACCGATTTTCCTAGGTTCCTGGTAGTTGAAGGATAATTTGTTAGAAGATGGAGATGAAGATGAAGGTTTAAAGAAACCCTTTTTCTGAGATTGAATCTTGCGATCTCGATCGGGAGAGACTGAGGTAATAAGTCGGACTGTGTTAATCTTTGCGGGTAGGTTCACGATTGTTGGCCTCAAGCACGCTATTACGTGGATATGGAAGAACAACATGTACAAAATCGCATACATATGGCTTAAGAGTTTCGGATCTGTAACCTTTTCGTTCGTAAAACCAATTGCGAACGACAGAACAAAGTTTCCTCTTTTACCGATTTTGATCTATTGGCAAACACCGTACATATATACCACGATATTGCCCTGATCTGACCTAACAACGGTAACGTTGAGGAGCATCAAGGTCCTCGAATTTTCAGCTGGTGCAGCTTTCCTATCTATGCTCATTTGGCACGTTTTGCGCATCGTGGCCAATCTTTGTCCAATCTACTTACATCATATTCATAGGCAATGCGACAATATACGCAAACGTCATTTTCATTATAATATGGTAGAAAGTAATCTGTACTTTTCAAATTATTTAGGAAAGTAAATATAGTACAATATACGTTTGTGTTATACAAGTATTGGTATAAATTTTAAAGGAGAAAGTTTTGTGCAGGATACCCGTAGTTGTTGAAAGAGTCATAGGACAAGGGATGAATAATCTATTGGCAGAGAAGCATTCATTTTGCACAGACTTCGTCCGTCTATTTATCAGAACTGCCTTGCTGTCTGATAAAATCGAAAGATCGGAAGATCGAAAGACTTGCTGAATCTCAACCTGTAACCGACATACTACACCCTGCGTGAAAACTAGCCCGTGAAGCAAACTTAAAACGGCTGAAATCGCTTGTGTAGCTATATGGAGTATCGGGATGGGGCTGACTGGGATCGATCGGTAGCGAAAGAAAAAGGCGGAGTTCTCCGGGCGCGCGGCTCAACTTGATAAAGGATTCCATCCCATGCCGGGGCGTAAGGAGCGGCCAGTATAAAATAAATATGTGCGACGGCCAAGCGGTGTTCCACCTTCCTCCTCATCTCCACACCACCTTGATCCCTCCCTTTCCTTCCCTTGCGGAGCAACAGCGAACTCAGCTTCCCGTTCCGGCGGCAGCTCGCAGGGGCTTGGAACTCGCGCGTGTTGCCGGGTAATTGATTTCTTTGATAGCGGCCGCACGAAAGGAACATTGTAGATGCTTCGACTAGTGGGCCTGGAGAGGGGATACGAGCGTACCGTTCGCGATCTACCATCCCCCTGGATCAATGGATATCTCTGCGCCGGACAAGCCCCTCCAACTCGCCGTCTTGCCTCCACGAGGATGACCAATAACAAACACCGGCACTTCTCTCTCTCTAATGGAGTTTTTACCGATAAAAAATTCACTCGGCTTCCTCCTTTTTGCCCGGGGACCTGGTCGCTTTACTTCCTCCTCTCGACCACCGGCTCGTCTCCCACACTAGCCTGCGAAACCCACCCCCTCACCACTTGGTCCAACAACAACGGCGACGACGACGACGACGACGGCGCGGCCCGACGACGACGACAACGACGACGACGACGACGACGACGATGACGACGACGACGACGACGATGACGACGACGACGGCGCGGCCCGACGTCCCATTTTCTAGGGAATACTTACACGCCGGCACCTTTGGTCCGTTCCTCGATGTCTCGTCGAGAGTGGCCCGCTGGCGGTGTGCATGGTCCGTTGAAACGGACCGTTATATCGTAGAAGGGGATGGGTTTTCTCTTCCTCGTTTCGCTAGGTTGTATAACTTTAGAGATGGAGTAGAGGTGTTTGTGTGCGTGTGTGTGTTGATGCGTCGATGGTACATGTTAAAATACTAGTAAATTGATTACGAGAGGATAGATTTCTTCCTTTTCGTTTAACAAAACTGCGAGATTTCTGCGAAAGAGTAGATATCGATGTAGCCAACGATGCTGTTCAATCGTAAAATATACGATGAAATATCATGGATAATTTAATGTGTGAATAATATTCGATGAATTATTGGTAGTAAGTAATTGAATCTTGTAGAAAAATTGCAGACAACCGCAGTTAATCTTAGTATCTCTTTCAACCATAATATAAGCGCAAAGTATCTCAATACTCGATATACGTATGTGTGATATATGTGACATAATTAAAGAAAAAAAAAAAAAAACAAAAAGGAAAGAACGGTAAAATAATGTTCTCTTGGTTAAGCTATATTCTAAGCTAAATATTTATATTCGTACAAACTCAAACTCCAGAGTTCTATAAGATCAGAGTATATAGGTATTTATCACTTAAAAAAAACCTCATTTTTGAAGGTTCAAAATCTTTTCCTTTTGTGATTCCTTATTTCGTTGATATCGAAGAAATTTAAAAAATAAAAACCGATAATTTCAACTCGTTTATGACGAATTTTTCCCTCTTTGAGATAGTTTGTGGTCGTCGCGAAGATGCAAAGGATTGGTTGGTTTAGTTCGCGTAACAGCGAGTTGGTGGTGCTGACGGCATGTATCGATTGTTCCGCGATATAATGCCAGCCACGCACATATGAGACCGCGGCCGCGCAACTCCCGTCAAGGGGATGAATTCGTGTATCCAACAGCGCCGCGTCGCGTCGCGTCTTTTCCAACGTGTTTTTTATTCAGCCTATGCCCCACCAGTTGATACGTCCCAAACTGGCGAGGGATAGGTAAGTTGAGGCGGCGCGCAGCCAGTTTTTCGGATCGCTTGCAAACCCTATCTCTTCGATTATCGCTGAAACGGAGAAGAAGAGATAACGAGAGATATTAGCTTACACGTCCTAATAAACCGGCTGGAGATGTTTTATGCAAGTCCGTATTTTTATGAATATAATTCGAGAAACGATACCTAGGCAGAGACTTGTTACGTTCGGTAAATATTATTGGGTTGCTTTTCCAAATAAAATTTTAATTACGCGTTGTGCCTTTGAAATAGTTGGTGAAATAGTACGGAGATTTATAAATCTCCAATATATTCTTAAGGGATTGTTGAATGCACTTTCTCAACAAGGAGAATGATATTTCCTGGCGTTGACTTTTGCTTTCTTTTTTTTTTTCGCTTTTTCTTTTCACGAAATTAAGAAACATTTAGTTATTATGTTATTACGCTCGATAGATTTGGGATTAGAGTTACGATCGATCAAGCGTTCGATTTATCTTTCGGATTCTTCAAGAGTTCAGCTGGTACAGAAATCGAAAAATTTGCAAAAGACGGAGTTGCCGAATATTTCGATGATTAAACGAAACTCGGCAGGAAGTAAGATATTCGAAGAATGAAACAAAAATTCCATTGAATTCGTAGCCTCCGATTGTTTTCAATTTTTGTCAATGTACATATACATGTATAAACATAGGTAAGTTGACGAACTTATATAACTATGTATAGGTAAGAAAACCAACGAACAAAGATCCGTGGTGAAAACGCAAGGGAAGGTGAACTGGTGAACGGTGAGAGAAGGTGGATCGAATCGAAGAGTGAGCCGTCGAGCAGCTATCAGGCCGTGGATGGTCCAGCTTGTCGAGAGTCGAGGGAGTCCGTGCTCGAAGGAGGTCGACAAGCGAGTAGCGTCGGCGCTGCCCTTGCAAGCTTCCTCGTGTATTGATCCTCATAATTCGGGGGGTTGGAGGGTGTCGGCGGAGTGGGTGGCAAAGGGAGGGTTGAAGAGGGTTGAGGGACGACTGGCGGGGCTGAGCCCCACCTCGACGGCCGAGAAACGTATGCGTTGGGGGTGGCTGAAATGCCGGAAGAAAGGAAGGAGCAAGGAAAACCGGAGTAGGGTAACTTGGACCAATAATAATCCGCTCGCGTTATGATAACATCATATCATAGCTTGGTTCATATCGTGCCATTTTATGATTGGACCTTGGCAATATCCAATGAGCTCGCGTAACCAGTTTCGTTCATATTCGTACGCGTTGCCTTCTACTTCCACTTGGAAACTTACCCTCTTCAAACCGACTCCTCTGAAATCTTATTGGTAGAAGAAACTTTTCATCCGTTATACCTATAAAGTAAAGTAAATAATTATCAATTATAAAGTAACGGAAATATTGAAATGAAAAATTTCAAAAATATCGTAATATTCGAATTACCAACAAAATAAAATGTCTTCCATTGCAGACTTTGTAACCAAGTATATAAACTATACGATATTATCTCTAATTAAAACTAACAGCCCGTATTTTTTATTTATCTATGACTTATCTATTAAAACAAAACTGGAAACTAACAAAGTAAGAAGGGAGGGGGAGGGGGGATTGCAATGATAAGTAATGATCGGGATGATAAGAAAATAAGTCCTTGTAAGAAGATTTATGACTCAGATTTTGAAAAATACCTAATAACGTTTTGATAGATTTGAAAACATCGAAACAGAAGAACAAAATGCACAACGCAGAAATGAAAAAAGTAACGCTAGCCAGTATCTATGGATTTGCCTCCCCATCTACTGCCCTTCGACTTAAAGTTAACAGCCCCTGATGTTTAGGTATTTGAATCGATCTCATGTTACAACCCTGTCACGCGATTCCACCACGTAGTTAAATAAAATGTTTCCCAGAAGAACTGTTGCACTATTTGTTTCCTAGTTTATTTTCTCAACAAATTATAATAATTCGCGTATCGTAGTTTAACTAAAGATGCTTATACTAATTATCTATTATTTGATACGCACAACATTTATCATATCAGAATGGTATGCTTTTGCGAGATATTTTCAATGATTCTGTTGGATTACTTGTTGAATCATTCTTCCAATTACTGGCAAATAAAGGTGGAGAATTATTACAATTTATCGTTTGTCGTTGCTTTCTAAGAAATTATTTATCGCTCGTTGCAATTTGACGACGTGCCACGAGACGCGACGCGACGCGACGCTTGTCCAATCAACTCCGATACAGAATATGTGCCGTACAAGGTGTAAAGCGCTACAGCCTCCCTCTTCTTAGGGAATTCAAGTTAAAAATAGTTTTTATCGATATCGTTGGAGTTTCTGAAAGTAGGTGCTACGTGACTTTGTAGATAGTACGTACTACGTAGTGTGTACAGGTACTAGTTTATTTGCTATGTGACGTCCCGACATTTTGTTCTTACGCAATTAGACGGAGTCACATCTTTTACTGACGGTAAGCGATACAAGTTCAGCAGGTCTTTAAAAGAACTGAATTATCTGTAAAATTACATTATAAAGTACATATGAAAAATTATATTCATAGATACAATTTCTTTAGGAATTCAATGTTTAAGATTAAAACCCGCACGAAAATTCTGTCGACATTTCAACTACGTGTTGTCCAAATAAATATCCTGCAGAATAGTTTCAAACGATAGACGTCGATTCGAAGCTCTTGCTAGAGTCGCGAATATTTTCGGCGCGAAACCGAAAACCATACACACGACCCTCTCGTTTCCACTCTTTACCCCTGTCCTATCAAATGCTCTGTTCAGGGAACGTGGAACGCACCCCTGCAACAATTCAAGCCCGGCCAAAGACACCCCCGGATGCATGTATTCTAGACCGGGACCGAACGACGAGATGGAGGGGGTTGGTGGCGTTCTCCTTTTCCCATCGATATTTCTTCCCCCCTACGATAAAATTCAACCTTTCAGCCGGCCAGTGTTTTACGGCCAATAGGAGGCAGGCAAGAGAATCGCAATACACGTAGCTATGGCGTTTTATTGCCGCTGGAAATGGCCCCGTATATAGCTTTCCGAGTATGCTATCGGAGGTTATTGATCCCCGCGTCCGTCAAGGAGTCCCCTGGTCTTCTAGCCGCACTGCCATGCCATCCCCCTTTCATTTCCTCCTACTCGTCCATCCCCCGCCCCCTCCCAACCCTCTTGAAGAAACTACACCGCGATCATCTCGCCCCGACATGACGGCCTGCATTTTTCATGAGTAGCAAGATTCTGTACGGTCCGACTGTTTCGTCTGTCTCGTCTGTACAGCAGCGTGTACTGTAACGTACGAAATGCAGGCGGACAAAGCTTGGACACACGGGCGATGATCGGTTCGGAAAGTGTTTCGTTGCGACGGGCTGCTTGTCTCGAGAGGTTGTTAGGAAACCAGTGGACAGAAGGATACGATGAGGCGAGTGCGCGCGTGCGCCTGGATGCTAACCCTGCAGCCTTCTTGTCTCGTTCGCGGGTAAAAATTCAATATTAATAACGAGGCGGGCTGAGGGAACGTCCGCAATGCGCCATGACCATAAAACTCGGTTCGCGTTTTCAGTGTTGGCTAAGTCATAAGCCTGGCCAATGGCTGAGTCGCGGGGGGTGAACGCGATATGATGGATTTATGGATCTAATAAAAAGCACACGCGGGATTGGCCCTCGCGGAATATGACGGGCGGGGCTGCCGACACCCCGTTCAACGCAGCCACAACCGAGTCACCCCCTCGTCCGGTTTCCTACCCCTTGCTGCGACCACGAGAAGGGGAAATAGTCCCGAGTGGGGATGCAATCCTGATGTATTTCGCCTTCTCCACCCTTCTTGCCTTGCTTCCTTCGCTTGCCACCACCCCCATCCTTCGCTTGGGAACAGGTGAGACTCGAGACGAGGGGGTGAAATCGTGCTTTGCTGTGGCAAATGGACTCGACGCGACTCGACGGCTTGGGCCAGTTTTCGATACCGTTCCACGACTGTCCACCGACGTTCTGCCCTTTTGGCAGCAGCAATGGCACGAGGGGGAGGCGGCGGCGGCGGCGGCGGCGGCGTCGGCGGCCTTCTCAAGGAACTTTTCGCTTTTAATCTTTTCTCATTGGTTAAATTATTGGATTTGGTTTCTCATTGGATCATCTTTTTAAATTATTTAAATATAGGAAATATATGAATATAGAGCTATTTAAACGCTCTATTTAATATACCACTTATTAATATGCTTATTCGTCTTTCGAACATTCTCCTTAAAGTGCAAGTAGTTTTTGATTAATAAAATGGTGGAATAAAAGATCAAAAAAATTGCCGGCATTGAGGTTTTTGATAATTTCGTTAAAATGATTACTCTAAATAGGTACAATAAAGTGTATATATATACACTTAGAGTAATAATTTATGATGTATATATACATATATAAATTATAATATAATATATGTATGTGCATATAATAAATAATTTGATTGGTTTGCATTATTTTTGAAAATATTATTGAAAATATTATTTCCTTTGAAAATAAATTGTTAAAAAAGTATGGAAACACGTTGGTAGTTATTCAGGACGCGTTCCTTTCATTTAGATCGTAATCACCGGCGAGAATTAACGATCTCTCGGTGCGCTTATACGTAAAAGGGCAATATCCCCTTTGTAGCGCTTCTCTCCTTTTTTATTTCGTTTCGCGCGAAGCTTGGCAGAAACGAGACCCGTTGCTGTACCCTAAACTTTCTCCTTCTTCGTCGAATTTGATTGTTGCTGGGAGCTGATGGCCACTCCATATCGATTTTTCCCTCTTACTCGGTGCCTCGTCCGCTTATTTTCTATCACTCTTCGCTTTTCCCCCTCGTTCTTTCCTGCTTCTCTCTGGATTTTTTCGCGGTGACGATGTTTGTATTGGATGTTTTGTTAAGTTGAAAAGCGTTCGCTTGAAAAGTGGATACTGAAAGTAACTCGAACATTTCAACAAATTCATTTTATTTCTTGCTACTTAATCCTCCTTCTTGCTGTTAATAAATATTTATAAATCTCTCAGGTATTATTGATGTTGTATTTTTGAAGATATTCAAATGGGCAAGTTGATGTATGAGCGTTGAAGTTTAACAATACACTTGCAAATATATTGTCCTAAATAATAAATATATGTAAATAAATATATGAAATATAAAATTGTTATATCTTGTATGCTAAGACAACACACAAATACGTACTTATTTTTAATATTTTTCTGGAATTATTTCTATAAAAATTCATCGTAATCTCTTGGTCGTGTTGCAATTAATGAGTATGTTGAAACGACCCAATTGTCGTCAATATTAGGTATACTTTGAAAGCTTTTCTCGTTTTTTTTTTCTTATACTCTCGCTCTCTCTCTCTCTCTCTCTCTCTCTCTCTCCCTCTCTCTCTACACAGACACACGTGCACGCTCGCGTACGTATATATAGGAGCTTGATTTAGGAAATTACTAAAAGAAGAAAAATTATGTGAAATAAAAGGAGAGATGGAAAAGGAGAAATAAGGAAACAAAGGCGTGCGCGTAGACTGATCTCATTCGGCGCCTCAGCCAGTGAAATCTTGAAGCAAAAATCCGGCCGATTAAAATCCCCGGAAAGAACTTCCCCTTATCTACAAGGACGGGAAGCTTCGAGCAAACTTGGCCTGCCCTTTGTCCCGGTTTGAAGGTGGAATTGTGAGTTACTCGAGCGTGGATATAGAAAGATAGACAAACGATGCCGGCTCGTCCGGCGATGAGGGTAGCTCAACTACCCGGGGATGTTTCACGAAGATGGGGTGGAACTTGCACAGATAAATAATATGTCCGTGCCATTCAGCCGGGGGGTAATTAATTCGTATAATATGCCGCAGTTAAGTCGGTCATCTGTCTGCCCCTCTCGTAGGGAGAAACTCACCCCTTACCTCTGCAGCCACCCTTCATTTGGTCGCTCAAAGGTTGAACGATATACGCGCTTCGCCTGATCCTGGTCGTAACAACCTGCAACAACAATTCCATTTTGGTTATTCTGGAAGTTTGGCTAGAAAAGGAAACTAACTGAACGAAGCTTGGGAATTTTCTTTTTTCATGAGAACATTGTTGACGATTGGAAGTGGTTTTACCGAGGAACTTTCAAGTCTCGTAAATGTGATTTATCATATTGTTTATTTATCATGGATAGGCATTTAACGGCAATAGGCATTTAACGACGTTAATGACGTTCCCTGAGACAAGACATCTGTGCGAGTATTGCGATAACATATTGCACAAATATTAAAAATTATCGGATAATTAAGTATGACAGGTATAAGAGATAAACTAATTGCAGGCAATAATTACGGTAGCTTCTTTCATTTATCCTACTCATGATCGGTATCGCGATAAATGAATCACCGATTAATTATTGATTTGCGTTCCAAGCTGATAAAAGTTGCAACTTATCAAGGACGAAACGCGTTAACAAAATGTCCGGTTCAGACCAGAAATGGGGAGGACTCGGAAGAATCAAAAGAATGCCCATCGAGGCGAGGAGAGAGCCGTGAGTCGCCTGAAACTCCCTCCGAACTCGTCGTATCTCGCTTATTTATCAAGCAGGTCCTCCACGACAACGGGCGGGATAAATCTTTAAAAACGGCCCGCGTTCACCGGGGCCGCTGGCGAGCATAACTCACCCCTATCTGAAAATACATAGGTAACTCTCCGGTTTACAAGTAAACTGTTTACAGCGTGTTCTTCGGTCCGCGGGCCAGCCGTCTTCTCCTCTCCCTTTCTCTTTTCTCTCGTACTTGCGGATTGCTGAGCATAGGGTAAACTCCACGTGGCG
The DNA here is from genome assembly GCF_024542735.1 of Bombus huntii. NCBI lineage: Eukaryota > Metazoa > Arthropoda > Insecta > Hymenoptera > Apidae > Bombus > Bombus huntii. Next base: position 18,783,772 of record NC_066242.1, on the reverse strand, counting down.
CTCGCTAGAGAGGGTAACAGGGTGTGCGAGCCGTTTCAGGCCGCCTTATCTAAACGCGTTGAGTTTTCGTCGAGGTGAGAGTCGGAGTTGGGGTCCCGGCATTGCTTAGCCGTTTATTCTTCATAGCCTCTGGAGCTGGCTGGCTGCTTGAACTACCGGAAGCAAGGGCGAGATCAAGATATAACTTTGCCAGATCGGAGCAACAGACTCTCCAATCTTGTCCATATTCACGGTTTGCCTGAATTTACCTAAATTAAACATGGCGAATTCAGTGTTTCACAATTGTTTATAGGAATTGATGGTGAAGCATACTTTTATTATAGGCGAGTGTTGATTCTTTCGTGTTCTTTGATTGGTTTTTCACATAATCGTATTTTCCTATCGTTAAAATCTAAATGCTATCTTATGTTTGTGGTAAATACGAGAGGCGTGATTTTTTCTTCCAATTGTATGCGTTAAAATCCGTTGAAGCGTCAATAGTCTTCTTATTTGTCAAAATAATAGTTTATCAATCCAAGTGACGTAAAAATTTAGCAACAGCGGCAATGTTAAAACGATCGCCAGAGAATCAGAGAAACCAAATAATCTGTTATTACATGAAATAGAATAAGATTAAAGACGCACATATCAGTTTCGGAAAGTGAAAGTGAAATTGGCAAAACTTTGGCAAACTCGATAAAAATAATAACTTTTTAGCTGATTCGCTAATCGATCAATGTAAGGATTATCGATTCTATATAAGTTGGAAATTTATTGTTTTTATTCTCAATCGAATAAAACGTTCCAATTATTTCAAGCTTGATAAATAAATTACAACGCGGTTTATATTCTCCCTCTAGAAAACCTTCGCTTCGGTCAATCCGATCGACAATATACTCCAAGAAAAATTCGAATGAAACCTACCGATTATTACAATGCCTAATTCATATCGTGTGCAATGGACAAAATTTATTCGTGCAACTTTCGCACAACTATAACGATAATTCACGAATAAGTAGTTAAATATCATCAAATTGAATTTAAATTTCACACAATTTGTTGTTTAATGGTCGATCGGGTTCCACGCTTGTGCAGCTACTTTAAAATGTAATGTTTGCCGTATCACGAATTAAACAGCAAAAATTGATAATACCTGCACATAAAACAAAAATTCGAACGCCGCATTTTTTTTTTATCGTTTGCTGTTTTATGTGTCTGGAAATATTAGTAATTCTCGATTCTCGAACAAAGTTCCTCGGTAAGATATGACGAGAGAACCTTCTGAACGATCCAATATTTTTGCATACCACGCCTAATATAAGCGCCGATACAATCTTATAAACTAGAAATCTGCGTATCCTACGTATGAATAAGCATTCGTAGTCTAATTAAGAGTGGGTATATGTATTTACAATATCAATTGCTGGAATATGATGGCGAAATAAATGGTATCCGGATCTGATCTACGCCGGCTCGTAGTCTGGTAGGGGTTGTTTCACGGCGATGAGGATGGTTGGGTGGTGGACGGGTGGTGGACGGGTGGTCGAGGCAGGGGTAGAGCGGAGAAGCGGCTCTTTAATGGCCGGATCTCGGAAATTGTGCGCACATATATCTGCTGGCAGATTTATGAAAGTGCTTTTCTTCTGAAGTGGGGAAAGCTGCTGCGTCGCCGCGGCTGCTGCTGTTGCTGCCCCTGGCTTTGGGGTTGCAATGGCGCTGGAGAAAGAGGAAACACTCTCCTTGTCGCTGCTGGTGTGCTGCTGCTGCTGCTGATAGTGTGCTGCTGCTGCTGCTGCTGCCGCTGCTGCTGCTGGTGTGGTGGTGCTGCTGCTGCTGCTGCTGCTGATGGTGGTGGTGGGTTCCTGGTGAAGGAGGAGGGGAAACGTACGCTTTACACCCCTCTAGATCTCGAAGCTGCGCCTTCGCTTGCTCTTGGTTCTTCCACCCCGCCAACTCACCCCCCTTCGCCACCCTTCAACCACCCCAAACCCACCTCCCAGTCCCAAAGACCTCTCTGACTCTTTCTTTCTCCTCCTCCATCGGCCCGAACAGCTTACGTTCCTCTCCTTCTCGCCTCCGTTCCCGTCTGTTTCCCTTCTCTGCCTCTGTCTCACATCGGTGTAATTTTCCAGTGGGAGATTTATGCGACATTAAGGTGTGCGTTGTATACCTTACCGCCGCGCCGCCTTCCGCCGCGCTGATTTATCGAAATATTTGCCGAACGATACTGCCGTGCCGTTATTCTCACGGAAGGGGGGGGGGAGGGGGGCGCAGCCGGGTATGTTTTACTCTTCGGCTTATTCGCTTGGAAACCATCCCACCTCCTCCACCAGAAACTTATGGCTCATGATTCTATTCCTGATTTTCGAGACTCGTAATTTTCTGATCACTCGGATCTTGGAATTTATGAGCGTATTTTTATTCGTGTATATCGCACAGAGTGTATAGATAAACGGAGATTTTGAGAACGTACGATTATAGATATCTAGGCGTTTGCTTATGGGGGTTTGAAAAGTGCGAAAACGCGTAGAATGGGAATAATGTGTAAGAATGAGAAGTAAATACAAAATATTCAAAGTATGTGTGCTTGATGCTCCGTGTAACATTTATTTATGCATTTATGAGCAAACAATTACTCATTTCGCCATTTTCGTTCTTCGCCTGTGAAATTACGGTATCGTACGAAACGGCGTGGTAAATATAGTCGCTACAATTTGCCCCGCCATTCGTCCTCCGTTCACTTTCTCTTCCATAACACGCTCGATTCAACTGGAGAACAGCCGGCGTGGATGAAAATCCGAATGGAAATAAAAATGGGAATCGCACTTTGATTTCCACTATGGCCATCATCCCCTTCATGCCTCTCGGCAGTTTTCCGTTATACGGGGGAAGGTTGCTCGTTTGAATGCATCACGAACCTGAATCGGTGTAAGTATAAAACAAAGCCTAGAGCCTGGAGTTCCAACCCCTCTCAGACCTGTTTCCAGGCATGTGCGCGCTTTAGGGTCGCTCCTTCGCTCGATTTCCCGATGCCGCGTATAAATTGATACGCCAACGCGGCGCGCGGTGGGATTCGCGTAAACCGCGCTTCCCTTTTTAAACGGCCGATACTCCGCGGGGGTTGCTGCGTAATTTCCCCCCATTAAGGGCCGGTTTCTTTGTCGACTCCGGCCAAAGTGTGCTTTTCGAGGTGAAAAATGATGTCGGTTTAAATTTTATAGCTTATTATATTTGCATCTTACTGTTAGGATATTTTGGCGAACGTACAACCTTTGCGAATGGAAATATTCTTGCACGGAGGATGCACTGAAATTTACGATTACTTTAAGAGAAGGAATCTTCACTAGTGAATATATGTTTATCGAAGGTAGAATGTGGTAAGTTGAAATTTAAATGAACAACCTTTTGTAGCGAATATACCCGATGATGGAAAGTGGTGCGCAAGTGGTACAAATTTGTAATCGTTATTGAAAGAAGTATTAACTTTGTGCCATTATCGTTACCTACCATTGTTCGAATTAATCACGGTGATATTTCTATTAGGCAGGTAGAAGAGTATTCTTTATCCGACATGTTTGAGGCTAAAGAGTTTCACGATCGACGAAATTGTTTTAAGAAATTTGTCTAACGTAACGTAAATGTTTCATCATGATTCAAGAATAAAAGTTTTCAGACTTTGAATTTCTAATTCATATTTAAATAAACGTTCTTCAACTAGGTATAAAAAGCTTCGTCCTTTCTTGTGCCTGCACCTAACTTCATAATTAACTTGATAGCTCAAGTAATTATGCTTCTTCGAGTCTTGAAAGCAGTTTGATTTCTGGCGTTAAGAACCCAAAATTCATCGCGTTCTCACGTTAAGCGAGACAGTTGTTCTAACGATAACGGAATAAGATAGACGAAGAAAGACGATACAGCGATTCGCCGAGGCATTAGAAACCGATCGCAGATGGCGAAGATCATTCGTCGAGTGCAGAATTTACCGGAGCAGAAGTAACAGCTGGTGTGCTTGTGACAGCAGCCCTGTATCCTCCCTAACCGAGCCCCTGCAGCCTCACGTTTTCACCGCAACTCACCCCTTCTCTGGATCTTCTAGACGTTTCGCTGTACCTGACGTTTGCAATCTTGCTGAACTCTTGGAAAATTATAAGTCCAGACGATCCCGTTTTCTGCGATGGTTTACGTTCGTGGATAACTAACGAACCATCGCGCGACTTTCGTTCCTTCCGCCTGTCTTCTTCCACGAGCTTAAATAAGCTTGTCAGTGTTGTTGGTGTTGCGTTTTTTTTTTTTCTTCTTTTCTCTTTATTTCTTCTTTTTTTTTATTTTTTTTTTTTTTCTTTGACGTAAGGAGGGAATTTCTCGAGTGTTGATATCCATCATATTTTACATTTTACATTTTAAAGACGAATAGGTGTAAGAGTGGTAAATGGCGTAGAAGCGGAGATTTTCAGAAGAGAGGTAGTAATCGCTCGTCAGCGGAGCGACACAACTAGAAGAAGTAGAGTAGTAGTGTGTAGGATATTGACACGAAAAAGAGAAACGTTGGAGGTAGAAAATTATCAACCCTTATGTAACGTTTTTGTTTGCATGTTTTTTATTTCCCACCTAATACCTAATTTACACTTTACTTTACTTAACAGTAATTAACGAAATTTTTCGTCTTTACGTTTAAATATTATGTTATGAAAAAATGTGGAAATAAGACTGATTCTTCTATATTATGCACCGTTGTTTAATTGTTGTTTAATACATGAGTAGCGCAACGTGATTACGAAATCGAGTATGAATGGACCAAGGGTGAAACGTTATTGGTCCGTTAGTCCATCAGATGGAACCAACCCTTAGCTCTGAAATATCATCATATCTCGCCGATGATACGCCCTCGCGGTACGCTCCACCCCGAGAGACAATAATTTAAGAGCAGCAGGGTTGGCCGCAACCGCCATTGCTCGTGAGAGAAAGGGGGAAAAATGAAGCTCTGCATTATGATGATGTGTCCATTGAAATGATTTACTCTAATACCTTAATCAAATGACCAGTTTAGATAGAAACGTAATGTAAAAATATATATCATTATCTAACGACACGAATATTTTGTAATGTTCTACAAGTACTTATTAGTAAGATATATTTCCGTAGATAATAGTATTGTTACGTGACAGCATCGCTACAATAGTATCATATTTGTTTTTGTTATTTATTGTATCGTAGGATATTGTATTAAAGAAATGTATCGTACGATGGTAATATCACAGTAGTAATACAAGTAATTTATTTGTTTCGTTAAATCTCTAAGGCAATGCTTTGAGTGAGAAATTAATGTGTTTGTGTGTTTGCAATGATCGATATTCCGTAAAGCAGTATTAAAATTTAATAAAACGCCTGAAGATAAACGCGTCATAATTGAACGAAGAACAGAGGAAGAGCAAAATCTTGACGTCACCAAGGAGAAATCTTTGGAAGTCTTGGAGGCCGCTAGGAATGCCAACCCTCCAGTCTCATTAACATCTTGCGTTTCCATCAACCCTTTACACCCCCGTGGTCCAAGGAGGCCGTCTTCATTCGTGCCAACTTCCTTTCATATCTTCGCGCGGTGGAATACGTTTTCATACACCTATTAGAGGTACACGTATTATATCTCTTTCTAAAGTTTAATTTTAATTGTAATTATTTTATCTCTCATCTCTCGTAATAACATTCTGTCTTAACTTCTCATCGTTCTTAAATCTCTGTCTCTATCTGTCTGTCTGTCTGTCAGTCTCTCTCTCTCTCTCTCTCTCTCTCTCTCTCTCTCTCTCCCTCCCTCCCTCTATCTCTCTCCCTCTATCTGTATTATATAAAATTCTTGCGACTTTCAATTGTATTATATGTGTATATATGTGTGTATTCATCTCTACAATGTAATAATAATTCCGTAATACTTTCCAATTGTAAAATTTCGTATGACAATTGATGCTTCTTTGAAGTTGAGAAGGAAATTCTCTGTTATATATATTTTTTCATCTTCAGCTCGTGAAATAAATATTTAAATTCGACAGGAAGATTTGCTGAAAGGAACAAGGATTTTAATCTGTAGGTTGTCTGGCGAGAGTGTCATCGTCTTTCAGAGAACTCGAGGATTTTATAATAGATGAGGATCGTGCCTCCAATGTTCAAGGACCCATCCATCTTCAATATTCAAAGATGGCACTTCAATATTCAAACTGACGGAAGCTTGCGGATGGGGCGTAGTATGCAAAGTCGGACCATATAGTTATACTAAGAAGACATTATGACGATAACTTGATAAAGTCGTTTACTTTATCCCGACAACATGAAAAAGTATATAAGGTTATTTAAGGTTATCGAAGATTGATAAGACGATGATTGATGAACCGTTAAGAATTAATACGCTTTAATCGTTATATTTTAAGACCCATTTTTTATTTAATATATTTAATATTTTCATTTCATGTAAATTAATTTAATTTTAATCAATAAAATCGCTTGTCAGTCTGGTATTTATTCTTAGGAGATATTAACCTAGACCGTGTCTCTCTTGAATTTCACGCAAATTATGGAAATAAATTTATCAAACTTTTTAATTTATTTCATAAATTAGATAGATAGAATGGGGATGACGAGAGAGTGGTTGTTGAAAGAGCGAAGATTTCATGAAAATTCCAGGACAATTTCTAATCAGAAGCGGTAATTCCAATTGTCCTGAAGGAGTGGCGCAAAACAAAAAACTTGGTTTGGCGAAACGAAGGCGAGAGAGCCGGTAGTACGTCTAAAGTCTAAAACCAGCAGCATAGGACGGCGAATTCCTGCCTGTAGAATTTTCTTTGACGAATTAAGCTTCGCTCCCCCGAAGGAAGAGAAAAATTCAAGATGGAGAGGGAACAATAGCGGGAAATAAATTATGCAAGATTACAAAGAAGACACGGTTCGAGGGGGACACTTTATATTATCCGGGGACACAGCGGTAGCATAATTACTACCCTCCTCGACCCTCGGTTGTTCGTCGTTTCTAACCCTGGAACGGAAGAGAAGAAAAAGCGAAGGAAACGGCCCTGTTATGAGATGCGAGCTGGTTTTCTTGCCCAGCCAGTTCTCCGTGCCATTCTTCAGTAAGATTTCCCCAACGTAAACAGTCGAGGCTGGTTCCAGCACGGTACTCGACTTGATTCCACCCTGCCACCCTTCCAAACGAGCGAGCGCACTCCACTTTGTGTGCTCTCGGTCAACGGATACGCAAAACAGTCGAATTACGTGGACTTGTGTTCCAACACTTCAGTCCTCTTCTTTCTTCTCTTTTCTCTTTTCTTTTTCTTTTTTTCTTTCTTCTTTCGGACGCTTTCGGGGTTTTCGAGAGCACTCTCGCAGGAACAAAATACGATTTTTCCTGGTTTTTCGATGTCGTTGAAGGAGTGGAAACACTCAATTCGCCAATGTCCGGCTAATGGTTCATTTACAGTAAGCGGCAGCAATATAGTTTTCGTAAGATATTTTAATATCCAAGTGGACTTCTAATATCCAAGACATTTTCCAATACTCACAGACGCTAGTTCGTATAGAATAGAATAGACTAAAGCGAATATAGATAGAACATGTACATACTTAGCAAATACAGAGAGGAGATATTTTTAGTAAGTATATCGTTAGAAACCCTACAAACCGATATTATCGTATTGGAATAGATTTAGATTTAAAGTTATATAATTATAAGGTACAAAAAATATCATTTCCCTTTTCTTTCCAAGTACTCGCCGAGTATTAAAAACAATTTGCTCTTTGCTAATCAAACCTGCTGATAATATATGTATCTGTTTCTGCCAGTACTAGTCGCGAATAATAAAGCGAAATTGAAGACACGTAGCGGTTTGCGTTTCGAAAATCCGTCTTCCATCTTGGAACGAGGCGAACCGAGGCGATCAGCGGTACTCGTGTCTGAAAAACGCCGGCCGGTTTATACAGAGCAGTAGAGCAGACAATGCACACGAGGCAGGCGACCGGTCGCTATCCGCCTATTTGATGTTAGTACAACAGCGGCGCCGTGTTTGCGTTGAGGCCCATATTGATTGCCACCCCTGTCGCCACCCCTCACCACTGCTACACCACCATACCCCCTGTACAGCACCGTTCCGCTCTCTATGCTGCATAGAGAGAGCTACTACGTTTCACGTATACGCTCGAACCGAAGCCTGGTGCAACGAGGTTTGCGAGCCAGGTATACCAGCAACTAGTTACTGCTACGTCAGCCGGCGATATTAACAGCGACAGCATCGTTGTCAGCCGCAGTGCTGCCGGCCTGGATTAACATAAAGCTAACGTTACGCTTCTCTTCTCATGCAGCCTCGAGCTGTCTCATCAGCGGCCTAGTCCCACACTATCCATGCAACATCCTTTCAGCTATCTATCCTCGCGATTCGTCCATCAACTTTCCGCACAAAGCCTCTTTGAAGAAGTCCGCCTCCTCGTCCTCCTACTTCCCCGTCCAGTACCACCCCCCTCCCCCCGCTCGCCGCCCACAAACTGTGCAACGGTTTTGTGGCCCAAGTGTATCTATGTATAAGCGTAGGTGATGCATCGTCAGCGAGAAGCTTGTATCGCGTGTCGTGGATTGATCGGACAGGACGAAACCGTGGATGTTATTCGACGTTTAAACCATTGCTATCTATAGAGATACGCGTGTGTCTTGCAACAACATTGATGCGACTCTATGGACGAGGTTATTATTTTCTTTTTTTAGCACCTATATAACAGGTTTAATCTTTCAAACCTGTTAATCTTTGACGGTGGAATTAGCGAATTTGCAAATGTTTGGATTTCAAATTTGTTCCGAGTTTAATTACCAACGTAATTATAGTCGTTATACATTATTAACCTAATTATGCCTAAGGTTTAACTAGTGATTTAAAACTGTAAGCACGACCCGATATGATCTTGAAATACAGTCTATGATTGACACCGATTGCATATGATATATCACACATGCAATTTTTTTGAATTTGCAATTTTTGCGAACAAAGGAAAAGAAGAAATACAATGTTCATAATCCTCTAACCACAATTTCTATCTAGATTTCGTTTCTGAACTTGTATTCGACAAAGCTATACATTCGTACTTATACTTAACTTGCTAATCGAACATCGATAGATTAAGGGAAAAATGAATGGAATTTGAACGAAATTAAGGGAAATTCCATGATTCTCGAAATCAAGAAGCACGCATATTCGAAGGTAAAGAGCCTCTAGAGACAACACAAGCGAGTAGGAAAAAGGAAACATCAAAATTGATGCGGCTTTCGGTCGATCGCTTATGGCCGTCACGGGAGCAAACTCGTTAAGGAATCAATTGCCTGGGCACGACTAAGGACTACGACTTCAGTTGGCTCTCTTTTCCACTAGCTCGACGCAACGAACTGTCTGAACGAACTCGCAACGAGCTTCGAAGAGGACGGAACGAGTGTGGTCGGCCAACACCACGCATAGTCACGCACCAATGCTTTTTTCCGTTTAAATTTTAGATACGCGGACAATTAAAACGATAAACTTTGTAAAATTTGATCTCTCTCGTTTTTAGCGAACAACAGTGTCTCTTCTTCCCATTCTTTGAGATCCTTTTTGACATACTTTACTCAATATGTCCTTATCTTATTGCATTCATGCTGATCTTATCTTCAGACTTTGTCGTATATACATATTTAGGCGTTTGTTGATACGAAAGTATCAGTTTTCGATCGTATAAAGTTTAATATACGCAATGCTATTGGAACATTTGAATTTTTGGTACAACTTTATCATATATCTATTTAAATCTTATTGACTGGTGTTTCTTTAAATGTATAGAATGAGTAACTGAGTTTACTAACAGCATAGATAGATATCTTTAGATATCAGTAATGAAATAACAATAAATTAAATATAAAATGCAATTTACTACGATTTTTTTTTTTTTTTTTTTTTTTTTAAAGATCAATGGAAAAACCAAGCTCGATGCGAACGATGTTTGATTCCGATGTAAGTCAGTTTGCTGGAACTCCAGTGTTCTCAAGACAACTAGCTGAATTCGTGTGAATACAAACGTAAAGTCGAGTAATCTCGACTGGGCTTAATATAATTGAC
>NC_066242.1:18416184-18468684 GCF_024542735.1 Bombus huntii | reverse complement strand
GGCTTAGATTTTGCGAGTACGTTCATCTATCATCCCGTCGACCGCGGATTCGTTATTGAACCTAGGATCATTGTCATTAGTTTCTCGAGTACCTAACTACCGCGGTTACTTGTCCGGTTCTATAATAATCGTATTTGCACTAGTCAATGTCTTCTCTATTGCATAACGACAACGTGTAACCCAAACGAAGATTCGTTTCACGCCCCTAACCCTAATTCTAATGTAAACCCGACATATATATATATATATATAGTCATTAACGCTAGGATCAACGCTACGACTAATACCAAGTTTAGAAAAAATACATGCAAGTCGGTGATCCAGTTGCGCGATTCCTTCGCGGCGAACGCTTACGCTTTGTTGCTTTTAGAGAGGGAAATAGATACTAACGCGATATATCCGAATCAACGTATTAACGGAAACTCGAACGACGAATCGATAATCGTGAAAAAAAATAGAAAACGACGATGCAAATCGCGCCAGTCGGTTCAGGTTTGGCCAGCTCTGTATCTTTGTTTTTTCTACGATACTTTCAGAACGATGGTTCCGGGCAGCAAGCATGCATCTGTGCGTCTCAACCGTTGCCCGCTAACAGTTCGATCACTTCACCCGATCCTCAATTTGGATCAGCGTGCGCCAGTAGTCGAGAAAAAGCGAAACGCAGGCGGCGGCGGCGACCTGAGGATCGGAAGAACCGGGGGCGGAAAGGAGCCGGAGGGGGGCGGGGGCTGACGCCTGTCTATCCTGCCATCCGCCTACCCCCGCTGATGTCGCCCGCCCTCGGACTTCTACCCTCGGCGCACGGCCTCCTGGTAAGAGCCTGCTGCATTTTGACAATGAAACAACAACTATGATAACACCACTATGTATTCTTCGTTCGACCTTACGCCATTCGTTTTCTCTTTCCTCCTTTCTTCTCTCTTCTCTCTTTTCTCTTCTCTCTTCTCTCTTCTCTCTTCTTTCTTCTTTCTTCTTTCTTCTTTCTTCTTTCTTCTTTCTTCTTTTTTCCTGGCAAGACGAGCGTATAGAACGTCGACTCAATTTTGGCCAGTCGACTAATCGAAAGAGCCTTCGAATTTGTCGTACGATTCGACCGTGATTGTTCCTTTTGTCCGAATAACCTATAGAAAATATTTGTCTAAGTAAGGAAAAGTTGAAAAGCGATACGACGTCGAATCGCGAGAAATTATGCAGAGTGGTGTGATCGATGAAGTGATTGAACTCGAAGCTGTCTGGTTGGCGACGATGTAACCGAGCAATGTTTTCTCTCACACAGGGGAACATGAAGCAGCACATGCTGACTCACAAGATCCGCGACATGCCGCCGCATTTGTTCAGCGACTCGAAGCAGCAACACCAACAGCAATCTCAGGAGCACGAAACCTCGAGAAGTCCGATGTGCGCGGAGGATTCGAGCTTACCGCCGCCGCCGCCACCGCCCCCACCGCCTCCTCCGCCGATGCCTCCGACTTCGATGGAACAAAGCATCGCCGTGAAGAGATCGCCGCCAGAGGGGGAGCTGCCAGCACCAAAGAGACCAGCCAGTAAGTAGCTTGGAAACCGGTTGAAAAGCGTTTGATCGGTCTGCTTCTTCATCGAGCACAGTTCGAACGATCCGAGAGGCTTCGCTTGCCAGGTTCGACTGTTTCTCGCTACCAGAGATCGCCGTCGAGCTTCGGTCGAAACGCCAAAGTAGCCACCGCTGTTTCACGTATATACACCAGCTTCGCTTACTCGTGCACTCGCTTGCGCTTCCCTTCGCATCGCGCGCTCTCTCCCTTGCCGATAGCTTGCTTCGCTTTCTCTTTCATTTCTCGTTTCTTTCGTCTTCCGTCCTGAATCTCACCCGCGAACGGATCATTTTTCCGAGATAAAACTTTCTCTCTCTCTCTCTCTCTCTATTTATCTATCTATCTATCTATCCATCTATCTATCTATCTCTATCTATCTATCTCTATCTATCTATCTCCCTCCTCTATCTCTCTCTCCTCTCTCTCTCTCCCTCTCTCTCTCTCTCTATCTTTCTCTCTCTCTCTCTCTCTCTCTCTCGAAGAAAAGAGACAAGCTTGAGAACCTTCGTTAAACTTGCGTCAGGGTCTGTTCAGCGAAACTCTGTGTGTGTATTTGCAGGCGTGCCGAGCAAACACTTGTGCCAGATTTGCAATAAGAATTTCTCCTCATCTTCGGCGCTGCAGATCCATATGAGAACTCACACAGGCGACAAACCGTTCCGATGCACCGTCTGCCAGAAGGCCTTCACCACCAAGGGCAATCTCAAGGTATATCATCATTTTTCCTGTTTCTTTCCGTCTGTCTGTCTCTCTCACTCTCATTCTCACTCTCTGTCTCTGTCTCTCTCTCTTTCTCTATCTATCTATCTATCTATCTATCCATCCATCTATCTATCAATCTATCTATCTATTTATCTCTCTCTCTCTCTTTCTTTCTATTTCTGTCTCTTTCCGTTACTTTCTTCGTTATCCGTCAGTTTTCCCGTCTCTCTTCTCTCTCCGCTATCTTGTTATCCCCGTGTCTCTGGATTCTTCGAGTTTATTCACTAACATCAGCTAGCTGCTACCGCTTGTACTAACGCTGACGCGTAACGTACAGGAACGAAAAAGAAAGATACTGCAAAGCTCGATGAAAGATCAGCGACACCGAAGAAGATCGTTAACAGTCGCGTTGACTGGAGATTTCGCTTCTTCTGATCGCAGGTACACATGGGTACTCATATGTGGACCAACGGAGCTTCTCGACGAGGTCGACGAATGTCCCTGGATCTGCCTCCCCTACCCATCACTCCCAAGGACTCGGAGTTTCTGCAGCGTCGGCCGGATCTTTTCTATCCGTATCTACCCGCGCCGTTCCTTAACGGCGTGCAGCAGAAGGTGAGCGATTATTCGAAAATTTCCTATCGCGAAGAGAGATTTCGATCTTGTTTCGCCTCGATCGTTACCATTTCGACGATATCGAGGAGGATCGGAGGAATCGAACGGCACGGCTGCGTCGACTACTCGTTGACTCTTTGAATCGCCAGTGCTTGGAAACGCGCGGAGAAAAGCACGAAGACGGGATCGATCGGATTTCGATAAACGGAATAGTCGTGCATCGACCGAACCGCGTACGATACATTTTGACCTACCATTATCGACTAAAAGCTAACTACCTGAAGAATAATGCCAGACAAAGTACCGCTAAACGACCGGATACCGCGAAAGGGAAAACCGTAATCGTACTTTTTCTCCAACGATATGAAAATACGCGCGATCTAAAGAAGATATCGAGAAAGTCGAAGGACCCTGGTCCGGCCCTCTAGAGTCTGCGTCGCGACTCCGAAAAATAATCCGTGGTCGCGAGACGATCGACGATCGTTCCTTCTTTCGTCTTCTTCTTAGTTTCGTAATTCCGTTCGATTGCCGTCGAATAAAACTAACGGGTGGGGCGCGCGTTGCTTACAGCTGAACGAGATCTCGGTGATTCAAAGCAACAACGGTCTACCGAGTCACTCCGTGGCCGCTGGCAAGTACGCTGGATTATTCGGCTCGGTGTACGCGGCTGGAGCTGGCTTCCCCCTCGACAAGCAACCGATGGTGGCAGCGAACAGTAACGGGCCGCTGCTCGACGGCAAGTCCTCGATACCGTCTGGGTCCATGCTCTTTCAAACGCCATCGCCCTCGCACTCGCCAGGCACGCCGAGTTCCAACGGAAGCAATCAGAGCAGCGCGAACGTGTCCTCGTGGACAGGGGACGCACTTCAGCATCATTTCGACAGGGAGCCGCCGACCAGGTCGGAGGGCAACTCGACTCCACCTTCGGCTCGACTTCCGCCGCCCGCGACGGCCAGGGGCGAAGGACTGGCCACGTGAACCTCCGTCAACGACACATATCCTTCTTCCTCGAGGCTTCACGTTTTCGGTGACTGAACTCCGTCCTGGCTGTCATATGGACATAGAGACAGGGAGAGCGAGAGAGAACGAGAGAGAGAGAGAATGAGAGAGAGAGAGAGAGAGAGAGAATGAGAGAGAGAATGAGAGAGAGAGAGAGAATGAGAGAGAGAATGAGAGAGAGAGAGAGAATGAGAGAGAGAATGAGAGAGAGAGAATGAGAGAGAGAGAGCAACGAGACGTTTATATGGAGCCGGAAGTAGTGTTTCAGTGCATTTCGCGAGCCGAAGAACTCGGACGTGTCGAACGTTCGACGACATATCTTTCTTGATCCCCAGAGCCAGAGCAGATACCATGTTCCTATTGTCACACTAGTCTTAAACGCGATCGAGAGGACCTTGGAAGGAGCACGAACTTCGATAACCGGGTCCCTCTTGAGAACTCTTCCCCGCGTCACGTGCTTTCGCACGAGGGACGACGGACGCGGTGCCTAGACTGAGTCCACGAGGGCCGCAAGACACGTGGCGCCGCGACGTCCTGGCCCTCCACACTCTGACCGTCCATACGCGACAGTGGTGGTCACCTCACTTAGAGTTATCGTACGTTATTATTATAAAATGCGCCTATACGGGGTATATTGTCTGATCGATACCACCTCCGAACGTCGTGGTTCTCGTACGCGACGCAACACGGAGGTTAAAACGCGCGTCGTCGTCCATTTCAAAATTTCGATGTCGATTAGAATCTCGAGCCGATCTCTTTTCAGCATTTGACTTTATTTCGTAAACGAAAATAAGAATAGTTCGAGGTACAACCACCGGTTATACGAGATATCCCGTACAGGAAGATATAAATATATACATAAAGAAAGAAGATGATATATATATATATATATACATAAATATATATAAATATATAGATATATAAATATTGTATCGGTACGAAAAGGTACGAGTTGTATACACGTGCGAGTACATGCGTCGCTTTCTTTCTCGTTTCTTCTTTTTTTTTCATTTTTTTTTTTTTTTTCTTTTTTCCTTCGAGAGAACGGCGTTTTTAGGAGTTTCGAAGCGGGCCCGGCAGCGCCCTCGCTGTGATATGAGAGGAGCAGCCTGCAATCGTTTAAACCAATGTACTTATACTTTGTATCATAGTATTATTATTTACACTGGATGTACAGCGCGCACCGCCAACGTGTCCCGTCGTTATTTTATACGGAAAGACAGCCGACGTCGTTTTGCGTTCCCCCGATACCCATCGATCTCGAGTGTTTTCCTAGGTCCGACGCACCTCGTTCGACCGCCGTTCGGTCAAACTGCGATTCTTTCTCGGTCAACGATGCATCGTTACGCGTAGAATCGACGCTGTGTTATCAGGCACCTATGACTGCACGTGCGTTTATACGGAATCCACGAGACTGGTCTTCCTCTTTCTTCTAATTTCTTCTAATTTCTTCTTATCCGAGATAAATGTATCGTTACTACGTTGCATCGTAAACTAACTTCCGACGATGATCCATCGACGATCGAATTAAAAGAAACGGACGTTTAAACGGTTTGATAAAGTTACTTCGGTTCGGTTTATATAAAAATTTGTTCGCGCTTTTTATCCGATTTGTCATCGAACGTGAAAGATCGTAAGTATTCAAAAAAGAAAGCAATGTGGTGCATCGCAGGATGGAAAAAGCTAAACCGGGACAAGCGACGTTATTTTCTACGCGCGTAGAAAACTGGCATTCTCGAAGAGTTGGGTGGAAGCGCGCGAACGATAATGTCGCTTGGTCCGAGCGTGCGTTTGTCAGGAATCGTGTGAAAATGGAAGTGAAAAGCAAGCAAGGGTTGGAAATTGGATATTACGCGAGCTCAGTGGTAACGAAGAGACGCGTAACCTCGTTTAAAAAGGCCGCGTGGCGAGAAAGTTATCGGTAATCGTACGTTTGCGAAGAAATCTATCGAATACGATGCGAATACGATGCGAATACGATGCGAATACGATGCGAATACGATGCGAATACGATGCGATCGAACAGGCATACGTCGTGGACTGTGCGCGATCGATCGCGTTCGTTCGTACTCGAAAAGTTAATACTCTCGTGTATAATGGCTTTCCTGTATGTTCTCGCGTTTAATCGTCAAATGCGAACAAAGGATAGATAAATAAATAAAAATACTAATAATAGATGAGATACGATACGCATGTAAAGAAACGTGTAAAAAGTAACGATAGCAATGCTGCATACGTGTGTCCATTAAGCACTTTACGTAATTTATCTGATTTTTAACTAGCTTAGATGTAACTTTTTAAGAACTCGGTCGATTCGACGACTCTCGTTGCAAAACAAGAGGATAATAAGAGGAGCACGGTGTATCGCGGTGTCGCGCGATCCCCGGGTCTCCACGGTGGCTATACGTTGATCAAGAATTGCGGAAAACGACTAGTTATTACGATCGAGGACGTTAGATGGAAAATGCTTGGCGAGTTTCGGACGAAAGTTTCGTACGAAGATACGCAGATTCTGTGTAACGGTGGAAATAAAACATATATTTTAACAGAATTGGCCTTTTCGACAAATTCAAAGGAGGAAATATATTTGAAAGATATTCGATGCAACCGTCTCTGGTTTGCGCGCTAATTTCTCTCTGTTTTCGTATTTCTTAATAACGATTCGGTAATTCGGTGAAATTTCTTTGCATCGTTGTATCCGCGTAAAAGCGAGAAAAGCGCGAACCGGATAAAAGAAAAGGAGCCACGGCTGGAAACTAACGGCTTCGATCAGCAGGAATACAGCGGACAGATTTGTACGGAACGAGCGTATGGAACAAGCAGCCGAAAGAACAAAGGGTACGAACGTTTTTTAACGTTCTCGCGTAAATGTGTTTCTGAAAATATGGCTCGCGAGACGGAATCGATTCGCGGTTGACCGTCTGCCAGTGACGGTCGAATCCACCTGCCTTTAGCAGTATTTCGTTTCTTAGGTTCGTTGTCGATAAACATACGTGTCCATCTATACGGCGGTTATGCGTTTATTTTACGATAGTAATCGTTCGTCGTGCGAATCCACGATAAAGAAAATTAACTGCGATAATTAATCACTGTTTTTATAAAGAAACACGGTCCGATAATGATTGTCGATTCATCCCGGAACAACGAGAAGACAAAATGAAGCAACAAGAAGAAGAAGAAGAAGAAGAACAAACCGAAATTCGAGTAAATGTAAAATTCGAGTTAGAAAGGAAAAGAAGAAAACGATACGATCGATGCTAGGAGAGAGCGCTCGAGAGCGTAAAAGGTAGCGTTTAGGGAAACAATCAAAAAGTCTCCTTTCACAGTGACTATCGTATACATATGTACGTGTATATAGATACCGTTGTAAATAACAAACACGCGATAAGTGTAAAAGGCGAAAAAATGTCGGGTTAGAGAAGTGGATGTAAGTCGTTAGTGTGCTATTAAAAATGTTTCGTAAGTTACGTGGAACGTTTACTAGTTTCACGTGTGCAGATGTTTCGCGTGCTTGCGCAATGGTCGTTTTTAAATTAAGGAATGGACGAGAAAAAAAAAAAGTGAAAAAAGTAAAAGGAAAAGAGAAGAAAA
Organism: Bombus huntii; assembly: GCF_024542735.1. Taxonomy (NCBI): domain Eukaryota; kingdom Metazoa; phylum Arthropoda; class Insecta; order Hymenoptera; family Apidae; genus Bombus; species Bombus huntii. The sequence continues at coordinate 18,461,206 of NC_066242.1, read as the reverse complement.
GATGGGAAAGGGGGGGGGGGCACGGAAAGGCTGGCAGCTATTCCCCGATCGCGAGTCCTGTGAAGTTGTCCAAAACAAAGTATTGCTTGTACGATCTTAGGTTTTCTGTACATATTGTATAATCCATGTATAAACACGAATCTTGCTAGTTACGCAACTTGTCTCATTGTAGTTGAATTACGTTACGGATCATTATATCTATATCACTTCAACAATAAACAATTATTATGAGAACGAGCTGCATCCGGTGTTGTCATTTTCGTTTCGCTACGTGGAAATCGTTAAACGTCGATCTGCTTCGCGGCCTACAAAAATACTTTTCGTACTCGCGACGATTCGTATTCGCAAACTGAAAAGTTCCTCAATTTCAAATTTACGTTTGTTCGCGCTCTACTTTCCCGACTAGCCTGTATACCAACGTATCCGTCCCTATCGTACCGACTGTCGATATCGTAGCAGTTGTAGCGATAACTACCATACCTTAGAGTAGGAATAGACGCTCGTCTGCGATTTCAATGGAAAACGACTAGACGCGATAATCGCCACCGATACGCGTTGAATATGTCACCGACGAGGTACGTAGTCGATAATTTCGTAGACTATGAAACTAAACGCGCTTTTCGTAAAGTGCCTTACCATCCGAACATCCTATTTCGCGTTACCGACAAACGGATGGACGATGCGTCAATTATAAAAATCCTAAACTCGATGAAAGACATTAAGACAAAATACGTACATCGTTTTCATTTTTTTTTTCTTCTTTCTCTCCTTTTTTCTTTTTTTCTTTTTATTTTTTTTTTCTTCTTCTTTCTCCTCTTTTTTCCTTTTTCTTCTTTTTACTTTCTTTCTCGTTTTCTGTTTTCGTTTCATCGACGAACGAGCTCGCATAGAATTTGCCAGAAGAACGTTTGCTACACAGCTTGACTTTGCATTTACGCGTAAACGTGTAAACGTTTATTTCTGCTTGTGTCGTCGGAACGAGTGACATTCCTGTGAAAATAACCGCGTGTACCGCCATGTAATTATCGTTTATTAGGCGCGCGTGAGTTTTCTGTATCTAAAGCCTCCTTAGAACGTCCATAGCGCACACACGATGTTCCTACGAATCGGCTAGGGTGACTTTGTCTTTTCCCTATATCGCGTCCTGTGTTTACCTATAATTTCCTCCGTTACGATTGATATTTTCCGCTCTTTCCTTCTTTTTTACCACTTCTATCACGTATCACGGTGCACCGATCACTAGTTTACTAGCTCGTTTTCAAGGAGCGAATTTGGATGTCGGCGCGACAAACCCAAAATATCGGACGTGCGTAGGTTTTGGGTATCGTGGTGTTGTTTAACGAGATCGACCTAGTTATTAGGAAATTTTCAAAGACCTTGCTCAAAATGTATCGTTGATCGCGATCAAAGTCATTTTGTCAAATTTCCAAGTCAAATTTCCAAGAACCAGCACGGTTTTAATTTGCACAATTCTGTAAACTGACAATCGCCGGACGAAGCAAGAGGACGAGCAGGAATGGAATATCGAAGCTCGATCGATCGAATATACGCGGATACTCGTTTCGCTCTTTTTTAAGCATAGTTTCGTAAGTTATTCCGTTATTCCGTGCTATTACGGATCGCACGATTGTATTTTCAGTTATGCAAGGACTTTGATTTGCAGACAACTGGCAGTGATAAATTTATCTTGTTCTCCGAGCAAAGAGGAAGAAAAGAAAAACTACGAAGGAAAAAGGTCACCGTCGCGAACATATATTTGAAATATGATACGCGACGCAGATAGTCCGAATGTGGTCAACTGATAATACCAACGTATAATAAAAGTAAAATCGGTATAAACGTAATGATAAATAATAGAAACGATAAGTAAAAGGTTGGCGAGTAGATAACGCTTGTTCGCGTTGACCGGCTATTAAGCCGCTGCGCTGGACCAGAGTAAGAGGAAACGGCTGTTAACTGGCCCGTGGCGACGCGCAACGCGCGACGCGCGACGCGACGTATCGCCGAGGTGCGGAAGAGGCCGTGGGCGCGCGCGCGCGCTCTACCGCGTCTATCGACCAGATTCTCTCGTCTCTCCTCCTCTCGTTACCTCGCTGCCTATGGCCCCTGTATGTATTCCGCTAGGATCCCAGCCACGGCCACGGCAACGCCTCGTCGCTATCTCCGACGTGTTCCGGGAATTGGGGACTGACCGACGGTTCCCACGTGGCCACGTGGAGAACACGAGGAAAAGAAGACTGTTCGTTCTTCGATGACTCTGTTCCCGTTCCCGGACTACGTTTTACGCTCATTTTCCATCTTCGAACTGGTCCAGACGCTGCTCGCCGCATTTCACCCAGCGTCTCGTCAGCGTGTCAACGTCGAGTACGGTCGTCCAATTGTAAAATCGTTTGCACCGTCGTACCGCATCGTGCCTCCTAATCGTATATCGCCGTTCCGATCACGCTGTTGCAAGATCCGCGAGCGATCACGCAGGTATTCGTGGAGCAGTCGCAAAGTGAACAGCCGCAATGACGTAACACGCGGCGACGGTGATGGTGATGGTTTATGGGGATTTTGGCATCCGACAGTTCCGTTTATGCGGTCCGGTAAATTCGATCGGCGGCCGTTGCGATCGGCAACCATTGCTGCGGACAATTGAACGGAAAAGGGTGTTCCGGCCGTGAAAGGGAAACCCGATGGAAACGCGTGAAATCCGACCTGTTCTGGAAAACACGGAGATGCGAGTAAGGAGAGCGGCGCGAGAGCGGCGAGAAACTCGCCTCCCGAAACCACCACCGTCTCGTTAAAATGCATCGAGACGAAAACTTGGTTACGTTAAAGTGCACCGAATCGAACCTTGCTGACGTTAGACGACGCCGAATCGAGGCGTTCAGCGAGCCGTTCGACTGTGTCAAATTGCAGGATCGACGAATTTTCCTCGCAGACCAACGCCAATCTCGTACAAACGTCGCGTATATGATATTATTACATAACCATACTCGTATGGTTTCATTTTGGACGCAAAGTATTTTTAAAGGAGAAACGAGCAAGCTGAATTTACAGATTTTTCAAAATCTCTCGAGAAACAGCGATTCGAAGCCGAGTATTCGCTTATAGAGGAAACACAGCCCTGTTAGCGGCCTGGTACTTGTTCGAAATAGCCAGCGAGCAAACCCCCTTTGCGGACGAGACAAAGAGGACGAGTTTCTCAGGTGTGCGACCATCGTGCAGACGTATTTTCACACAGCCGCTTACAAGCAATCATCGAATCGATTGGCAAACGTTTCTCCATTTTCGTTCTCACCGCGAAAAATCGTGGTCGAACCGAGCAAAGTTTCATCGTGGAAATCGTGGCGCGATGCGATGAAATGGTGGAAGAAACCTGTTAAAAAGCTTAGCGAGATTTACTCAACGATGCCTGCGCTTGGGATCGTTTCGATAGAGGCTGACGGTGAAAAAAGCGGCGGAAAAAGCGGCGGAAAAAGCGGCGGAAAAAGCAGGATCGAAAGAATCCATCGGTAAGTCGGATAATTTCGCTTTAACGCAAAATTAAAAGCTAACGGTTCAAATTAGAATCGGAATTGATAATATGCGTAAAGTACAGCGGAATTTTTCGTTCGCATTTCTTTCTCTTTATCTGATCTGTAATTGCGATTTTCGTCTTTTTCTTTTTTAGTTTCCTATCTCTGTTTAGCATGCGATCGAGATAGCGCGATATACAGAACATCGGCGATGTTTTACGATAACGTGATTTTATATTTTGCCAGTCGGTGTAATTTCTTGCGTGATTGCGAACATTGCAGTTCGACGGGAAGGTCTAGTCGTAAATTACAGACGTCTGAATCTATACCAAAGACAACGATAACGACCTCGAATAGTCCTCTTTACGATAAGATCTGGATATCGGATGATGCATGTACCTGTTTCCGATATCTTTCAAACGTTCAAAGGTGATTAGCAAGGAAGGTTGCCCTGGCATGTGCGATCAATCTCAAAATAAGGTAAGTTACGAATATCATTAAGTTGCGATATTTTATCGTTGTCGTTCCTTCCATCCGAACTGTATCGAACCTCGTGAATCCAACGATAAACATAAAGTTCGAATATAATAATGGCGTTATAACGGCGAAGAGGTATTCTTTAAATATCTGAAAAAGAACGTGAAAACTGAAAGGAATAAAGCGAACGAGACGTTACTTTTAATAGTCGAACGATTCGTTTGTCCTCTCTCGCAACTCGAGTAATCGGCGAGCTCTTCCAATATACTTTTATAATATACAATACCACCAACCGATTACAACGACGTTTTTAACCAAATTTTCACTCTTACGAGAAGTCAACTTTTAATAAACGTGTATTTTTTTCAATTTCGATAGACGTGCTCTTCGCGAATATCGCGATTTTATAAAAGCGAAAGAAAGTGAACTCTTCAACTTGGATTTATAACGGAAGAATCCTACTAATCCTGTTTTTACCTTCGCACCGCGCTCTCAGCCCAGTGAAAGTTTCAAATCTTCTCTTATATTTTCAAAAACTTCGTTATGAAGTTTAACCTTTAAATCCGAATCGTTTGACGAAAATGTTTCGAGTTAAATATAATATTCGATCCTATCGATTGCTTTTCCTGTGAGATGTTTCTCATCCGAAAGTTATCATTTATAGTTGGTTAAGTTAAATTTGAACAAATTAAAGAATATTTCCTTTTCATCGTTGACAAGTAAATTGTTCTTATCGTGTGTGTACATTCCCAGTTTGGTTGTTATTATGCCTGTTTTTTATATACTTTAGATTAAATTGTGTATTCAGATGAAAATTAATAACAAATCGCCAACTTCTCCGCTAAACTTGAATCACTCGACTACTTCTTCTCTCTTACTTATTCTTGTCGTTACATATACCACCGCATGGATGATATAGAAAGATATAAATATACGATGTAAAGATATATATTCATGTCCGAACATACGCCGACAAACGAGAAACGAGAAACGAGAAACTTGAATCACGAAAGCTTCGATTATTAAAAGTACCAATGTTTAAACATACACACATATATATATATATATATATAGAGTATTCGAACGAATGTGTTAATCTACAAATGCCAATTTTCTTCTTTTATTTATCGAATTAGTTACTGGACGCAGAACTTTTAGTTTTCGATATATTATATTCTATATATATATACTAATATTCTTCCTTATATATACCGAATCGTGTCCTTTCTTAAAGAAACAAACCAAAGAGAAATCATTCGAATAGAAAAATGTATAAAGACGATAAAATATCAGCAAAATCATTTAAGCTATAAAACGGGTGAATGTTAAGTTTTATTAGAACGGATGGAAATAATACGACAGGGTATTGTATCGAATATTTAACAAGATATTCACGCTGCTTTATCTGATAATTTTTATTTTTAGGTACTGTTTCGTGGCGATAAAAAAGCGCTAGATGACGAGCCTAACACTTTTAATTTCGAACTGCATAACAAAATATACAAAAGTCGATCGCGGTTACAAAAATGGTTAATAGGGCTGCTGATCTTCCTATTTGTATCGTTGATCGTAATAAACACGTTCAACACGGATCAGTTTCGAACGGCACGGTATGGAGCTATTATCAACGATACCTCGCAAGGTATACCTATACCTATTTTTACTAAAAGCATAGGACTTGGAGAACGTTTAAGCGAAGCTCGTTTAAACATCTCTTTGTCGTTGTTAATTAATCGATTGAACGAACGATGAACGTATACTTTATTTTCAGACAATTACGTGCAACTGAAGTCTTTGTTCGCGTCCATAGCGAACTCCGGTTTCGTAGTCCGCAACAAAGGTTGTCGAATTCCAGCGATGGATCCTTTCGATTCAGCGATCGCACGATTTATCGAGAAGGAAAAACCACTTATTTGCGAGCACGGAAGTCATTTACCGCTGGTCGATTCGAACGACACAGCGCTCTACATAAATCCAAATGCGATCGGCCATTTTTACAACAATTCAGGGGAAATCGATTGCTGCTGGCGCCCGTTCTGGCGAACGAAGGACGAAGATAACGTTGTTACGTCAGTAAGACTGATCATTCTTACTTTTATCGATCGTCTACGATTTCTTATTTCGTTTTAGCGCGTTGTTCGAACCACGTGCAATTTTATACCAAAGTTTGGCGAAAACCGTAGCAAGCAGGATTAAATCTGTCATACGTATTTGCCTCTTTATCGCTTTAGTCTCTTTCTTAGTTTCAAGCGTAATATATTTAGTTGATATTCGTAATTCGTAATTCGTAATTCGTATTTATAGGTACGGTAACGAGTGTTTCAAATTCGAAAACGCGACGGCCGTAAACACCGAGTTTGTGAAAGTGGAATGTTCGCGCAACAACGAGGTGATATACAAGGATTATCACGCGTTTGTACCTCGTTTCCCATCGGTAGAGAGGAAATACGAGCGAGCCAGAGCGACCGATATGAAAACTGAACAGCTCAGCGTGTTAATAATCGGCCTCGACTCGATTTCACGACTAAATTTTCATCGTATGATGCCGAATACTGTCCACGCGTTGAAAGAACTTGGAGCGGTTGAATTCTTGGGTTACACCAAAGTGGCTGATAACACGTATCCGAATTTAGTGCCTGTCTTAAGCGGCTTATCCGAGAAACAACTGCACGATCTATGTTGGCAAACTAAAGATAAAACGTTCGACGACTGCCCATTCATTTGGAAAAATTTCAGCGCGTCTGGTTATCGAACGGGTTTCGCCGAGGATGCCTGTGGCATGACCACCTTCAATTATCTAAAACGAGGCTTCCGAGTTCAACCGACTGACTATTATCTCAGACCATTCTGTATCGCATCCGAGAAGGATATCGGTAATACGCACAAATTAAACGCGAATCTCTGCGTGGGAACCAGAAAAACGTTCGAAAACTTACTGGACTACGCTAAGAAATTCGCCTCGCGATTTTACAGGGACCCATACTTCGCGATGATCTGGCAAGCCAGCCTCACCCACGATTTCTTCAACTATCCGCAATTAGGTGACAATTCCTACTACAACCTCGTCACCTATTTGTTCACGAAACGGTTGCTAAATCAAACAGCGTTGATAGTGATGAGCGACCATGGTATGAGATGGGGAAGCTTTCGGCAGACTTATCAAGGAAGAATGGAGGACAGCCTTCCGTTTGTGTTCGTGGTGATGCCACGATGGTGGAAGGAAAAGTATCAAGTAGCTTGGGCGAATTTCCGAAGAAACACGCGCAGTCTAACAACAGCTTTCGACTTGCACGAGACCTTGATCGACATACTGCATTCGGAAAATCTGCAGGAACCGCGTCTTAAGGCCCGACTTCGAGCGATGCCGAAAGATGACAATTTGCCCCGTGGAATCAGCTGGTTTTTGCCGATTCCTGACTACAGGACGTGCTCCATGGCGGGTATAGCTAGTCATTGGTGCATGTGTCATAACAGCTACGATGTTTCCTCGGATGACGAAAGTCTTCGGGACAAGGCAGTTTTCTTGGTCTCGGAATTGAATAACATGCTGAACAAGTTCGTACAATGCGCGGTATTGAAATTGAAAGAAATTAAAGCCGCGAAAGCGTGGAAGGGCGAGGGTGAGAAGAACCAACTGATCGATTACACGATCACGATTCAAACGGAACCTGGTGACGCGATATTCGAGGGTACGATACGGTACAGAAACGAGAGTAAGACCAACAAGTTGGTAGGATCGGTTAGCAGATTGAACGCGTACGGAAAACAAAGCGCCTGTGTCGATGAATTCAATATGAGGCTATACTGCTATTGTTTGTAGCTTTGTAGCTTGTTTGTCTGCGTCTTTTTATCATCTTTTTTTCTTCTTCTCCTCTTTCTTTCTATTCTCATTTTTCGAAAACTTCGAAGAGATTCGCTTTGACCAACATACTCTCGAATGACTCTCGAATGACTCTCGAATGAAATTAGAGTACGGTAGCCAGTATACTGGTACAAAAAAAAAAAAAAAAAAAAAGTCACACTGTGATAAGATACTTGCTTTAAAGATGTGATTCACGGTAATTTCGTACTTAACAAATTAAGCGTCAACTAATAGTAGTGTCGTTTTTATTGTGTACGATAATAATAAATACGCACAGTGTAATATGTTAATACACGAATAAGTAATAAGTAAACGTAATTGGCGTGGTGCAGCGATATCATTGAATTTAAACATGACCATATATACATGCGTTTAGTCTACTATGGGATACAAATGTACGTGTACAGACGTATGTATAAAAATGCAATTGCAGAGAGATACGATTCTTTTACGTTACAAAAATACATTTTCTTCCTATATAGTAGTAAATGACAGCAACTTTTAAATACGACGTTTGATTTGTTAAGCATACTTAAGCATACTGTGAATAATTTTCAACTAAATTCAAAGAAAGACCTAATATGTGCTAGTATTTTAATTACTAGACGCGACTCGCAGACTTCCTGCTATTAAAACACTTCATTCGTCTTTTCACAATAATATGCATTCGACGAAAAACACTGATATTACGAAAGAATTACGGCTTTGCAATGGTCCTATTGTCCTGTAATTACCTAAAGATTTAACTAGCCTTCGACTCGAACAACTATCTTCTTACGATTGTATTTTCTCAAACTTTTATTAGTAACGTTCGCATATTGTATATGATTTTCCTAAATTCAGATAGAACAATGTAACTCGGATATTTACTTATTATTTGTGTTTCACGTTTATGCTACAGATTTATATATCTACGCTATAAACAGGGTATAAAATAATTTATTTATTATTTTGAGACAAGAGAAACGCAAAAGTCACATTATCGGTCTAACGATACCTGTCTTAAGATTTTGTCAAACTGGTTAATCATTCGCTTAAAGAGAAAATATTTACCGTCAAACGCGTATGCGTATATTTTTCGATAGGACCGTGATATCGTTCAATGATTTTGGTTCAATGCAAATAACTTCTTTTACCTGTGCTAAAGCGAGATGAAAGCAAGCTCGATTGTTCAATGGCCGAATACAGAGTTGCATAGAATTAAAACCATCGGTTCGTAATAAAATGTTTGTGCGCTAATTTTTAATACGATTGTAATACGGATCGGTGACATACTTGAGATAGTTATAGAAACTCAACTATAAATTAACAAAAACTACAGGTAATTACATAGGTAAGTACGTTAGAATTACGTATAAAGATACAAAAATTATAATTTATTTATGGCCTCCTTTTTATGAGAGATTTTAAGGTTGCCGTGTACAAAGCAACAAAACGTTACAACATACCGTGTTGTATCTGACGAAAGAATTATACTTTAATTTTTGTAAATGAAGTGTACGCAAAGGTACTGAAATAAAACCTTTGTAAAATATAAACTAATGTACAATTTAATGCGAAACATTTTTAATAAGTATATGAAACGCAAGTTAAATGATTGCACGATCCTTTAGAGTTATCGATGACGGATGGCGTTGTACATTTTATTGCGAATAATTTCAATAGAAAAATCGTAATACAATACTTTATTATTGGATACTAGGTCCGATATTTAAAAACATTTTCATCGAGTACTCCTCACTATTTAAATGCAAAATTTCTGTTCATGTAAAACACTCATACATCACCCGCGCGTGTTAAAGGAAAAATAACTTATTTTGTTAAATAAACTGCGCAAGCGTTCCTAACATGCGCATAAGTAATCGGCAATAATATATATGACCAGTTTCTTATAATCAAAGAGGAAGTACGTGTACTCGCAATGGTTATTATGTTTGCTACATGTATCCATTTCAACTGACCTCATGGTTGGCTACCAAACCTGTTGGTATCCACATTTCAAGGAAGCGAAAGCACCACTTGGTATAGAAACACACTGAGTCAACACGCGCACCTCGGTTGTATGCACATTTTATACTGTCACTTTGTACATACGTTACACTTAAAGTTCTTAATTTCCCCTTATTCCATTATAAATTCGACTTACAGAATCTTGTTGTAGTAGATTTTTTATTTCTGCGAAAAGGGTAAAGGAAGATTGAACAAACACAAACGATCGTGTTATATCTCACGAGCGTTATATATTAAAATAACTTACCTTCCTTTTGAGTATCCGTGAATTCTGTCTCAGGGAAAGCAACGTCGAATGTAATATATAAGGTGCCATGAAGATTATTATTCTCGTAATTAGGCATGCCTTCTCCTTTTTTCCTAATACGGGCTCCCGGTTTGGTTACTTTATCCCTCTGAATAGCTACTTTGTGACCATCTAAATGTTCTATATCCATTTTAAAACCTATTAACGCGTCCTGCATAGATATAGTGACGTTTGTATATAGATCGTCACCAATTCTTTCAAAAACTGGATGCGGTTGTGTTCGTATTTTTAAGATTAAATCTCCAGGTTCCCCATCCAAATGTGGTTCACCTTCTGCTATAAATTTAGTTTCTTGTCCATCTACCATGCCAGGTTCTACTTCAACCTCTAATACACGTTCTTCTGTAACAAATTTAACATTTGGACATTCCGAACAGACTGATTGTTGCATCATTTGAAATCTTCCATTTCCTAAATTGCGAGTAACCAATTCTTGTCTGCAATTACACTTTCTTGTTCCTTTTGCTGCCTTCGTAACTGGCTTATTTCTTGTTATCTGAAAGATAAACAATTTTCTATGTCCCATTTACGTATCTTCTCGATTAACTATAAAATCTTACCTCTATAAAATTTCCACTATATAATTCTTCTAAAGTAACTACCAAGTCCATTACAATATTAGATCCTTTAGGTGTTTCTTGCTGGTGATGAGATTCTCCACCAAAGTGAAAGCCAAAATCACCAAAGAAACTTGCAAATGGATCAGCATTATTCATCATACCATCCTTCTTCAAACATTCTTCTCCGCATCTGTCATACATTTCTCTCTTTTCGTTATCCGACAGAACCTCGTAAGCTGCACCCAGATCTTGAAATTTCTGAGAGGCATTCGGATCGTCTTTATTTTTGTCAGGATGCAATTCTTTTGCCAATTTTCTGTATGCCTTTTTTATCGCATGTTGACTCGCTGTCGATGGTATGCCTAAAATGGCATAAAAATCTCTCCTGCAAAGATATATACATACTTTAATTCCTATTTCTAATGTATCATATACTGTAAACACTTCAAATTAGCAGCCTAAATTGTTAGATCATTCAACATCAATCATATGAATGTATAACTATACAAGATTGTAATGTTTTTTTAGTAGAATTCTTAACGGTAAACATAAATAATGAAGTCGATCTACAAACGTACTTTAAACTTTATTTAATCCTTTTCGTATTAATAGCTTCCGTAGATGGTTTACAAAGTAAAAGGTTATAAAATTATCATAAAGCAAATATCTTCGATATTCAAAATAATTAAATTTCATAAGCATAGACAAGGTTCTCCACTTACCCTGCCACAGTTAGAATTACACATATTGTTAAATTTATTAATAAAGACCAAATCAGTTTTATCGCTGCCATTCTAGCAGACGTTACAACAAACATCGGAGCTTAGGATCGTGGGTGCTCCTGATTGGTGGGTGCTCCGAATACAATTTATCCGACTTTGATCGACGATAAGTGAGTTTTTAGGCGCGTACATATTCAACGAAAATGTTTAGATTTAACGTTTAGCAGTAAAAAATAATTGGTTGAATATGACACAGGTATAAGATTTTTTTATACTTCGGCGCTATTTCTAAAAATATAAAACAAATTCCAATAAACTTAATCCTTTGACACTTAATTATATATTTTATTATTATAGATAACTCTTTGATTCCTACTTCTTAGATGAATATAAAAAGTATTAACATGCAACAGGTGAAATGTTATGTAAAATTATTTTAAAATTGTTTTGCTTTACTACGACTGGTAGTACAAAGATTTCTAATATTTATCGCGTCTCAATCTTATTTTAATAAAGTTAAATTATTAATATTCGTCTTAATTCTACTGAAAACCACACTTAACAATAAAAATCTACTCCCTCCCCTACAATATAGTAAAATGATCATGTGACAGATCATATTGGGTATCAAAGTGTCAGTAACAGTGTAGCAAAAGTAAAGTGTACTGTACAGGTTTGTGGTACGTGTTGTTAAACCAACTCTCGGTATTGTAATAAGGAAATCATTAGTTTAATCATGTCAATATGTAAATTGCCTCGAGTACTCTTGCACGAAAATTCAGTGAAAGGGATTCAGTCAAGAATCACATGACGAAAGCATTATTGACTAAAAACACTATCCTCTAAAATAAGATATCTCTAGGTTATGCATAGTTTATCTGTCAAACATCCTACAAAATGGAGAAACACATGCATTTATGGAGAGGTGTTGATAAGTTATCATACATTTTCGGTGACCAACCAAATGGCACAATTTGTAGACTGGTTACCATTAAAGATCACATTTTTGTAGCAACAACTACTAACAGTCTATACTATGGAGAGGTATCATTTTTGGAGGACAGTCCTCCGTCATTGGTTTTCAAAAGGGCTCAATTTGATGTGATCGATATAGCATCCAATTCGGATTATTTATTTATTGTAGATAATAATGGACATGTTTTGAAAGTAAATCCTCAGGATATGAGTGTAACAGATACAATAATTCTAAAAGAAGAAGTTAAATGTTGTAGTCATGGGTAGGTTCCATAAAATCTTTATGTATTTTTACATTATACTCAAATAATTTATACCATTACAGATATAAACAAGAAAATGAAATTGTCAAAGTAAAATCAATAGCTGTTAGTGATCAAGCAGCGTTATTTGTAACAGAAAACGGACAACTTTGGGCTAGTGGAAATCAATCTCAAATAGATATTAACAGTACAGAACCTAAAAAGGTCAAGTTTTTCGAGGGTAGAACTGTGTCTGCTGTTGCATGTGGTTCAAACTTTAATGTAGTTGCAGTGAGAAAAACACCAAAAACTTTAAAAGATGATACTGACAGCGAGAATGAATTAGAAGAAGAAGTTTTCGTTAATTCATGTCCTCAGTGTCTCAACACCGTGCTGTTAAGTCCTACAAGTCTAACGTCATCAGATACTTGTCCTACTGGACTTCATGTACAGCAATCTAGTGAAGATCACTCAACCAATTCTATTAGCGCTTTATCTGTTGCTAGTAAAGAACAAGAGATTTCATTTGCCGAAAATATTAAAAAGGAACAAATTTCTGAAGTGGTAGAAAATGGAGAACTGTGTGCCAATAATCCTATAGATTCTGAAAAAGAAGAAAAAAGGAATGTTATTTTTATAAATACAGAAGCTGCAAGGCAATTCTTAACCAGACAATTATCATGGGTTTCATCTTATGGAAGTGTTAAAGAAGATATACCTTTAGATAACATTGAAAAACCGACTAGACTAATAAAACAAAATGTATCTAATGTAGCTAATTTAGTATATGAAGGAGTGAAAAATGTGGGAGGTAAAGTTGTTACATTATCCAGGCATATGAGTGGAAGTTCAGATATAAATGAGTTTAAAGATGATAGTAGTGAACATTTGGAACTAGGAGAAGAATATCCAAAACCTGCTGCTACCAGTTTGGCACTCAGTTTACGCTGTGAAGAATTTCCTTGGTCATCAAGTACTGGTTCCTCTGAGCATGAATTGTCTCAACAAGGATTAAATGAAAGAATCAGTACACTAACTCGTACTGGCAATAGTATTCTATCTACTGAACTTTGGACGTGGGGTGATATTCAATATGGACAATTAGGAACAGGAGATATTGTTAAACGCTCGCGACCTATTTTGGTGGCAAAACTCAGTAATACTGGACTTCGAAAAATTTCATGTGGTGCATTTCATATTCTTGCTCTAACTCTAGATGGAAGAGTTTTTGCTTGGGGCAGAAATAACCATAAACAAGTGACATTGGAATCGAATGTGTATCAGAGTGCACCTCGTTTATTTACTACGAAATTATTTCCAAACGAAAGAGCTAAAGACATGGCAGCTGGTAGTTTTCATAGTTTAGTCATGATGCATCATGGTTTATACTTTATTGGACAGTCAAGGTAAATAATTTAATTACGAAAAGTATCAATAAGAAATGAGAGTTCTATTTACTCACGAAAGTTGTCATGTGGTTTCAGTAAAACTGGTGAAATGTTCCAACTCGATATTGAGACAAGCAATAAGTGCAGTCCCCAACAAATTTTTAGCTCTGGTAACTACAGTTGCTGTTCTGTGATAAACGAACCTAAGATAAATATCTCTGAGGATTTAATAAGTGAACAAATCTTCTTGGAAGAAATATTAATTGTTTATCAAAATTTAATTAGACCATTCCAGAAAAGAGGAGGTGCTATGCAGGAATCAAATGTTTATGAAACATTATGTCGATGTTATACCGAGTTATTAAGTTTCAGTGTATTAAATGTTATTAGTTTATGGGATTATTTTAATCATATTGGTGAAGCATATGAAGTGACAATTGTAGCTAATGTTGAAGAATATATTACTGTATATAAATATTACTTAAATGCAGTGTGTGACATAATTTCTTTGAGTGGATTTACATATATTGCGAAAATAATTGAAATACCACAAGTAATAACAAATTTATTTATGGATAAATTAAAAACTAATGAAACTAAAAAAGTTGCTGATGAAATTACAATTACTATGGCATTGCAACATCCACTACATAAATTGAATAGGTAAATATATCTAAATATGTATTATTATTTATTTCTTATCTATGCTTTGAATAACTTCCAGTTACATTTTCATTTACATTTGCATTTATATTTTACATTTTATCTAGCAGCCTTACAACCTAATTGTCTTAAGGTACATATCCACTTAAGAGTAAAACTATCGCGAGTTGCTCTCGAGAGTATTTCTCTCGTTGGCTACATTGAGAGCGATTATCTAAGTCACTATCAGATCAGATTCTGCTCCTCTTCCTCCACTTCCGCTCTTATGCATTTCATCTTTTTGCCCACAACCTCTGATTAGAGGTCCTCCTCATTTCTTCTTTTCTTTCCTCCCAGTTATATTTAGACACATAAGTGTAATAGCTTTCATTATTTTTTAACTATTAAAAATTGGCAAAATAATTATAAGAAAAGATTATTAGTTTACAAGAGGCAATGAATTTGCTGCCTCAAAAATAAAAATTATTCTTTATGTTATAAAGGATCGTTTAAGGAATTATATTCTTACATTATGTCAAACATATTTAAAAAATTAATATTGCTATAAACATCTTAAATATACTAGTGATCCACTATTTTCTTATTTATAATAACAGACATCATCTTTGTACAGATATAAGAATATGGTTTTAAATTTGATGAAATGTAATGGTGCAAGAATGGGTGTAGAACGATTACAAGAAGCATTAATAAAGTGGGAACAAATATGTGATGATCAGGAGAAACAACAAAAAGAAGCTGAAGCAACTAAATTATTTTGGGAAAGTTCTGGGAAACTTGGGGAATTATTAAGATTTCCTGATAGAAGACTTATTAGAGAGTCACGAGCACATCCTTTATCAATACTTAATTCTGGAAGATTTTCTACACATTGGTTTGTTTTATTAACTGATATATTTATCCATGTTACTGGTACATCTCATGTGGTACATCCACTTAAAACTCTATGGGTAGAACCTTTACCAGACTCTGAAATAGTACAAGTATGTTAAGTAAACCTCTTTGGAATTCAAATATAAATGTACATTTACAAATGTGCAATTTTTGTATTTGTATTTCTATGTTTCAGAATGCTATATCAGTAGTAGCTCCAGAGGACACATTTGTATTATATACTCCAACACCTTCTGAACGAAATGAATGGCTGTATGCTTTACAAAATGGCATAAAATGTAGTCTACAAAGAGTTATTGGACATGTGCCTCCAATAGTACGTTCTAGCTCATTCTCATTCACTAAGCACAGTGTTTTCAAAGATGCAAAATATACTGGTTCGTATGTCGTTAACAACAGTATTGTATCTCACGCGTTTTATATCATATTTCATATTTTAAAATTATAATACAAATGATGAATATTATGTAGGTACATAAATATACATATATGTATACGAAAAATACTATCTTTTATTTTGGTACATAGGACGCTGGTTAAGTGGTAAGCCGCACGGTTCTGGAAAATTAGAATGGCCTGACGGACGAAAATATGCAGGACAATTTCATAAAGGTATTATTCATGGTACTGGTAAAATGGAAATTCCATCACAAGGTGTATACGAAGGACAGTGGAAAGATGGACAACAGAATGGATATGGGACGATGAAGTCAGTTTTTAAATAACAATTTAAATTCTAAGCGTAAATAAATAAAATATACAATATATAAGAAGGTAATGTAAAATATTCTAGGTACAATAATGGAGACTTTTATGAAGGATATTTCAAAGACGGACTACCACATGGTCATGGTGTTAAAAAGGAAGGTCATTTTATGGCATCTGTCGCATCTGTTTATATTGGGGAATGGGCTGCAGGTGTTAAACAGGGATATGGAATTATGGACGACATTATGACAGGTAATTATAACGTAATTAAAAAATAGGAAAAGAAATCGTTGTTCTAGTAAAATTAAATCTTTATAAATAAGTATTGTTTTATTGAACAGTATGTATATTATTTCAGGCGAGAAATACTTAGGATCATGGAGTAATGGTATGAAACATGGTTGTGGTTTAATAGTAACTTTAGATGGTATTTACTATGAAGGAGTTTTCATGCAAGACGTTTTAACGGTAAATAATTCAAAATAATTCAAAATTTAGTAAATATAAAATGTTGAAATAAAATGCTTATGCTAAAAGGGTCATGGAGTCATGGTGTTTGAAGATGGTACTCATTACGAAGGTGAATTTAAATCAGCTGGTATTTTTTATGGTAAAGGTACTTTAACTTTCACTAGTGGTGACAGATTGGAAGGTAATATGAATGGTGCATGGAACGAAGGAGTAAAAGTTATTGCAACATTACATATGAATAAAGCTAGCGGAAATATACAAACTAATTCGAAACCGACGTAAGTAGTTTATTGTGAGCAATATTTATTTGAGCGTAATTTTAAGTTTATTTGTTTTTATTTAATACAGATCTTTTGGTAAATTATGTGTATCACCAGATCAAAAATGGAAAGCTATATTTAGGCAATGTTATCAACAACTTGGTGTACCTGAACCAGGTTCGAAAGCTATAGGTATAACTGATAAGTCTGCAGAGACACAACGTGTTTGGCAAAATATTGCTAGTATAATAACTAAGTCACATCAGAAAGCTTTACAACGAAAGAAACTTCTGACAATTACTAGTACCGGTAAAGAGAAAAATAACGAAGTAATTGATGAGTTGGATAAAATTCCTTGTTTTGGGAGAGATAAACTTACAATTCAAAGTTATAGAGAAATTCATAAGTACTTGATTAAAGCGTTTGATAGCTCACTTCACCCATTAGGAGCGCTTTTAACAGAAGTTGCTGCTGTATATACAGCTACGTATGGTGGTGTAAGAGTTCATCCTTTATTACTCAGTCATGCTGTGTCTGAACTTCGTAGTATCACATCAAGAATATATGAAATAGCTACTCTGTTATTTCCGGCGTTACCCCGAGGTGGTAAAGAATACGTATTAGAAACAGAAAATGAAGAAGAAGAGTATGTTTTAATTAATTTTCTATATGATTTATTATTTATTTATCATAATTATACAAATATCATGTTCCATTATTTTAACTTTGTACTTTGTTGTTAGTCAAGTTATAAGTGCTGCAGCGATACTTCATCCAATATTGTTACCTCGTGTGCATTCAGCACTTTTTGTACTGTATGCTTTACATAATAAGAAAGAAGATGATGCCTATTGGGAAAGATTAATGAAATGGAACAAGCAACCTGATATAACGCTAATGGCTTTTTTGGACATCGATCAGTGAGTAATATCGTTGAAAATACAAAAATGACAGTGACTTTATTAAATTTTAAATAATAATTTCAGAAAATTTTGGAAGAATACAAACGTAATGAATTTAAACGAAAACGGATTACCGTATCAAAGTGAACCGTACTTTAGCGAGGCAATAGAAACATTACAACAATTGAAAACCACGTTTTCTCCGTTAGAAAAGTTATTAGTCGTTAGGAATACATTTGAACAAATGACACAAGTAAGCTAGCTTCTTTGCTGTATATTTTTATTTGTTTGTTAAATCTCACATGATTTTTATAATAGGCAGTTCAAAAGCAATTGGGGACTACATATTTATGGACAATGGATGAATTATTTCCTGTGTTTTGTTTTGTTGTTGTCCGTGCCAGTGTATTACAATTGGGCAGTGAAATACATTTTATAGAAGATTTTATGGAGCCTTATTTACAAAATGGAGAACTTGGAATTATGTTCACTACCCTTAAGGTAAAATATTATATCCGCGAGAAACTCTATATAAGATTTTAGAGCTTAAACAATATGTATATATATATATATATAAATATATATCTTTTAGGCCTGCTACTACCAAATATTACAAGAAAAAATTAATGTGGGTGACTGAACATGACATAATAATTTTCATAAATAAATAGAATTATAAAATATAAAGTAAGTTTCAATGATAACTTATTATAATACATTGTTAATATAACAAATAAATAAAATATATGCACTCAACTCGATAAAAGGGTACCTCAAAATCTAACATTTAGTTGAAATAATATAATTTAATAAAATGTTAGACATCGTAAAATGAATTTTGTGCATTATGACTATTAAAAGTGGTATACTACTTATTTATTATAATTAATGAAAATAGAAACTATAATATGTATGAAACAGATAGATTGTCAGGTCGTAATAATGTAAGTAGTAAAATTACATATCATATTCTATAAAAGTATTAATGTACAGTGTATATACATTTAGAACGAATTTAAAGCTTTATTTATGTTAATTTTCTCGTTTCCAAGAAGGTAAATGTACAGTAAAAATTTATAGGAACAGCCATATATTTGAACATTTTGTTATAATTTTAAATATCACTGCATTTTAAGTTCAATTTTAATAAGCATTTATTCATTACTATTGTATGAGATTGTTCAAAGCAAACTTAGAAATATATAAAGAATACTATGTTATACAAAATGATTTTTTGGTATTTCTACAAATAATATCAATACCAATATGATATAATTCTTTAATTCATCTAACTGCCATAAGTATCACTTAATAATATCATAATGTAATAATTTTTCTTTATTCTGTTATATTATTGATGTAATGAACTGTATTTAAAAGGCATTAATTGAAAAATTAATGTCAAATGATATACCTGTGTTATATATTTCATAATAACAGCAACATTGTGATATTTCGTGCAATATCGTAAACCTATACATGCCATAAAAATAGTAATATAACGATGATGATGATTGGAATTTTATGTTACATACTGAATATGCGTTTTAAATGTTTTATGCCTACTATGTATAGTTTATAAGTATCTGTATCAAATGAACAAAACTGTATGTTTAAAAATAGCAAATACATTTAATTCCATATTATAAATTACATATGTATTTCATAATTTTACCTTAGAATTTAAATACACAAACATAATTCATTTTACTATAATATAAATTTCCCAATTAAGTAATCTTAATAAACCAATTATTAAGAGACAATTCTGTTGCTTTCTTTTACTAAATTTTATTTATTATTTCATAGCCTTATTTTGTATCAGGTTTCCCTTTTTTTCTTTAAATTCTGATTTAATCAAGTTACCACTTTGTACATTAAATATTTGCAACTTTTGTATAAATATGGAACGTATCTATGAAATAAAATATTTCATTCTGTAAAATTTTTAAATCAGCTCTTGTTTCACCAGTTACGTACACATGTACGTACGTATGTAAGTACTGTTATAACTATAGATGACTCCAATTATTTATTTAGGAGTTTTCCAAAGCTAGAAAGTGTGATAGAGACAAAGAGCCCATACTAAAAATTTAAATATTTAATGAAAAGTTCTGATATTAATCACTCAGGAATTTACCGTTTGTCGTTAAAACAATGCATGAAAATTTTTACATTCTTTTAATTGCCACATAGTTGATAAAATTTTGTATACATGCAAATCAGGCAATTTAAATCATACAAATAATAAAAAGCATTTCAAAAGACAAAATGTTTGCCCGTGAAATCTGGTTGTTTTCTTCTTACATACTAAATACATTTTTCTTAATTACATATTTTAATATATATTTAGATATGTGTATTTTCTTGGAATAAAAATTCGATTCATACAAATTTTTTTGTAAATATATATAATCCCTTTATATAGTATATTGAATCAAAACTTTTAAAAATCATCTGTAACGCGCAGGTTTAACCAGCAGCATGATCACAAATTGCGAAGTAACTTAACGTCTAACGATTGATATGTCGTTATCGTTACTCTCTTACTTTAACTAAAGCTATTACGCTTAGAAATACATACTATATTGACGTAATTACGTTTATGTTATAGATATTCATTATAGATATGGAAGTAGTTAGAAGTGTATGGAAAAATCCTGTTTTGTTGTATAAAACTGTCTTATGGACATCATTTAGAAATAGGTATTTATGTACATGACAAATGTTTAATATAACCTGAATCTTATTTTATACTTTATGATATAACATGTATCAATATCGGGCCATAAAATATATATTTTATTGTGATATTCTTTTTCTTATTATACTTTAATAGCCTTTGTCATAATATAAGTATAAAATCTTAATTTGATGTTGCATCTAAATATCATAGACATTAGTCTATAAATGTCTTATAACTTTATTTTTATCAATTGCTACATTAACAGATTTGGTATATTTGTAACTTAGAAATATTATAGAAATTATTTGTTTTTATATAATCTATTGCTTTTGAACACATGTTAATATATTCTTTTTGGATTATACGCTAGGAAACTATAAAAACTGTCAAGACTTGTTATATGTTCCTTTTGTTTGTTGTATATAATGAAGTATATTTTTTAATAAATTTCCTTACTTTGTCATGGATAAGAAAAAATGTAAAAAATATTCTGTAATAATGAATTAAATAATGATTTTTTAGCACGTTCACATAAATGTAATTCTTAATAAATTGCAGAAGGTATGTATAAATAATTAGTGAAGGTAATATCAACATGAAATTATTTCATTACAGTAGCAGTTCAGCATCAAAAGTAACAAAAAGGGAAAATGTTTCTATGCAAGACAGCGATTTACAATTATCAAGTATAGACACAGATATAACTACGCAAAATGATGTAACATTTAATGCTCTTGTTTCAACGGAAGAGTTATTAGCACAAATAGGGTTGGCAAGGGAATTTGCAACAGATAGTAAAGTTGAACATCCTTATGTTGATAAATTAAAGAGGGTGCAGATGATTCTGTTTGATTTGAGTCATGCTATATCAAAACCAATACCTGGAAAAGCTAAAGCATTTGAAAGTAAACATATTAATGATTTGGACGAATGGATAGCAGAATATGCCAATCAACTACCTCCCCAGGAAACATATATTATTCCGGTAAAAAGAACATTTCCATCTTACACTTTCTATTAAATATCTTACATTTCATTTTATAATCTAATAGGGTGGTGGTAAAGCTTGTTCTATGCTACACTCAGCAAAAGCGATATGCAAACGTGTAGAACGAAATGTTGCATCTTTGGTTCAACATGGTTTATTAAATAAGGAGGCACAAATATATTTAAACAAATTACAAAACTTTCTATTAACAACCTCAAGAATTGCAGCAAAGTGTGATCAACGTACAGAAAATATATATATTCCTAGAGTAGAGGTTGAAAAAAATGAGGATAACTGAATTATAGACTTTATAAAACAAAAATCTGTAGACTATTTCCTATTGCTTTTATTGTAAAAGTAATATAAATAACCGAATACTTTACACAAATATTTTGCAATAATATTATTTTTAAATATGTTTTTAAAGTAGACACATTGTAAATATTTTATAATGAGAAATTATAAATGTCAGTTACTGATTATATTGTATTACTATATTACTATATTATTAAATGTACATAGTAATTGATTAATATATCAAAGTAGTTGATATATAAAGATTTAAAAAAAAAGTTGAAAGTACAGTATAGTCTTAAAATATTATACAGAGATTTTTCGACATATTGTCGCATAAAGCGGTCATGATTCATAAAATGTTTTGTTAATTCTAAATAATTACATATGATTTCGTTAAAGTACATCTGTCTATCTAAGTAACAAAAATAAAGTAGATCTTTAAAATTATATTATATATACATTAATAGATCGCTAAATAGAAATCATTTTGCAACAAATTTTTGTTGCTATATATATACATATATGGTAGAAAAATATTTATAGAAAAAAATATTGTAAATGTACAGTTTCAAATTTAAATATGAAAATAAATATATATATATACAATATATATATATATGTATATAAAGGTTAAAGACGATAACAACATTCGATGAAATTAATTATTTATTCCAAAACTTCATCCCCCTCAACAATTTCTTTTAAATTAAGTAATTCCAATAATCCAGAACCTTTAGTTTCGGATGTTACTAATTCATTTATCTCTCTATAATGTCCAGGATCGATTAAACAAATCAAATTTAACGTTCCGTTATCCCATTCTTCTGTCTCTAATTTTGTTATTGACTTTACTATTTTATCTCTTATCTTTTTAGCCTCCTTACCTGAGGCTAAAACTCTGAGTCTCATTTGAGCTCGTTCTAATGGCATTATAGTCTGTAATTGAGGAATTACATCCAAAGCTTGCTGTTTTGCATTTCGGTTTGGCTTTACTGAAAAATGTATATCCTTCATGGCTTTTTCTATCATAGTTACTGTATATGGGCGTTTAGTTTCTGGATTTATACATTTGTTAGCAACAGTTGTAGCAATATCTTTAAACATAGAATCTAAAGCCAAATGCCGTTCTTTGTCAGAAACCTGAAGTTCTCCTTTTGTGAGAATCTCTTTACAAATTTCTGTCTGATCATCTGTACCAAAAGCTTTTACAAGATCTTCCTTCTTTGCTACTTGACCTTTTGAAACGTTTATAAATACTGTATGTGTTTGTAAAACTTCATCGATGTCTTTTTCTCTGAAATGTAATTCTGTTATTACGATTAATAGAAAATTTAATATGTATTGTGTACATAAAAAGAGAGAGTAAGATATGTTATAAGGACAAAATACGTATAGGTTAGATGACAAGAACGTACAATACGAATAATGTAACGTACGTTTTAGATTTGATCGTCTGATAAAGACTTACAGTTTATTTCTCCATGAGATAACCTTGTTCCTATAACAAGCAATTTCAAATCGCTTTCCTGCTTTTTTCATACGAACCACGGCAACGTTGGTTAATCTTATTTGATTTGTTGGTGTAAAAATTTTCGACATTTTTGAACAAATATAAATATAATACTGTCTTTTGGTTTAAGAAATATAAGATACGCAATTTTTATTTTACGTGTAATGCGATCTTTATGTATTATTGTATATATATCGTACAAACGTTTGCAACGCGGTTTCGATCTCTCGATTTATAATCGATTCACTGACATATCCAATATTCAACTTCCTCTTCTAATATCGATAAACTTTTGAAACATCTTAAACGCATGAATTTACGCTACACATACGCAAATCAGTTCATAATTAATGTTATAAAAATAACAGAACACGCGAGCGCGACGGTAACAATTTTTTGTAAAATTTTATACGAAATCTTCGATATCTTACAAAAATATGTCGATTATATATTATATATATTATATGTATAGAAATATCTTTTCGCAAATATAATTATAGCCATAAATAAATGTAAACGTAATAAATATAAATTTGTCGGTAGTTACAAGAAATGTTATAGAAAGTATGGAAAATAAAGAATTGTATAAATATATTTTGTTTTATAACCTTTAAGAGAATAATATTCAAGTGAAGTATAAATTAATTCAGAATTATATGATTACAAGAAAGATTTGAAAAGACAATCATTCGATGTTTTGTAATTTTTACATGTTTGTACTGTATATGTTAAAAATAAGTAACATCATTCGATGCAATCAGATTCTTACGAAGGTACGGATTTAGGTTTATTTATAATTTTAATTTTATAATTTCAAGGTAAGTTTATTATACTTTATACTTAAAGAAATGAAAATGTGTAGTCCATGACTATGACGTCATTGTATGATAAGGAAAATCGCGGGTGTGCGCACGCCGTGGCTAGACGCATGCGTAGACTGGCCGCTACGTTAGACCGTATCGAATATGGCTGCCGCGAGCGTGATGCCGTTAGAAGTGCGTGAAAAATGATCGTTTTTCCGTGGTTCAAACGATCCGACCGTTTTTACGTGTGTGCATAGTGACAGTGAGTGTTGTCTCCAACATCTCAACAACGTGGCAGGTCCTTATCATGGCGTTGGTCACCGTGCAACGGTCTCCAAGTATATCCAATTCCCCGCAGAGTTCGGTAAGTTTTCTTGCTTCTGTGCGTCTTTGTCGATAGCTGCTGTCAATTTTTACTGGGAATGCATTGTTTTGAAATTTACCATTATCGCTGTTCGAAATACCGTGTCGCAAATACATTAGAGATCGTTCGGGTCTGTTCGAACAGCCTTTCCTTATTTGGCGTATTGATAGCCAATTGAAAAAGGGAATTGTGAAAATTCCATGTTCTCTGCTCGATATACGTAGTGACGGTAAGCGAGGGAAGCTTGTGGCCATAGATAAACTATGTCTGCGGTAAACAAAGAGTTGTTTTGACGTTTCCCTCCCGCGACCAAAGACTACAACGCAACACCGCACGAGTACGTGGTTAATCGTCACTTATCTAATTCGCTAGAGTCACACATGTTTGTATCATAGACTATGGTTCCTGGAAATCTATATCAATTAATTGTACAAAATGACTCGTTTCATGCGTGACTTATTATCGTACCTGGTATCTTTGTATCTTTTTCAATTGTGTGCGATTACATGATTTTTTAGACGCGCTTGCAAATCTAGTTGCATCAAGATCTTTGCGTTTCGTTTCATGAGAAAAGATAGATAGATTTTTAATAAAAATAAGAATGGAAATATAGCTAACGAATTTGTATAACACAGGCTATACAAACCGTATAATACGAACCACATGGATTATACCAATTCAGATACGAGGGATAAACTTTTACATCTTTTACAACTACTAATCTTTCCATGTATATATAAACCAAACATAAACGTCGCATTAAGAAAAAAAAAGTTTTTTTTATAGGTTAGCTATTTTTACATATCTTGGGAAGTCTAAACTTTTACTTTCGATCGACCGCATATTATTAGATGAAAAGCAGAAAAGTTATTGCTTGTGGGAGTTACGAATAACATTGCGGTGGTATCGAAGGACGATAATGTTAAAATAAAATTTTCCTCTTGTGAATGAAATTTCAGTTATGATAGTCTTTAAGGGTTAATAATCGAAATTTCAAAATATCCTTTCCATGAACAAAAAGAGCTTCTTAGTTTCGCTTTTCGAGGAATGTACCCCCGCATCGTCAGGGTTTGTCGCGTCGCGTCGCAATGCCACCGATTGTTTGTGACTTGTGACTTGTGACTTGTGACTTGTGACTGCGACACTCGTGTGCACCGGAGTCAGCAGTGGTGGCGTCGCGATGATGGTGACTGTCTTTGTCGAGTTAGAACTCGCTACGACACCGGTGCGACGAAAGAAAGTTGAAAAAGAGAGCGAAAGGAACACGTGGTTCCAGCGTATACGTATCTCCTATTCGAAAACGAGTGCCGTGACGAGTGCGTTTCCTTCCACCGGTAGAATGATTTTGCTGAAACGAGTAGAGTCTGCATTTCGCAAAATCTGCGTTTTGTCAGCTTCAACGATGACCAATCACGAGCCTGCCGTTGGTTTGTTCGCTCATCCTGATTTGGTTTGGAAACGGGGCGGCCCTTCCGACGATTAGTTTTTTCCACGATGCAATCGGAAGACAAAGCGAGCTTTTCTGCGACGTTGAACAGCTGTTTGACGAAAGAAAACGAAACGAAATTTAATTAATATGCTATACTTTCTTTACAAATCTTTTACGTTCTTGCGAAAAATAACGGAGAAGTATTTCGGATTCTATTCTATTTAATCGTTATGCAACTGGTATATCGCGTTCGATATTAAGTAATTAAGTAATTGCAACGTAATTAAACAACGAACGAGATAAATTTTCCTACGAGGCACTTTATGATTATTGCAAACAGACTGTTATAGGATTTTCTAGTAATTCGAGTGAAAATCTGCATGTGTCATCTATGTCAACAATAACATGTTGTGAAATATCAAAAATAACATGTTTCGCCAATGTCTTGTTGCTACGATCGAACGTTCTTTCCACATTTCGCGTTTGCTTCGATTCATAATGGTTGGCTTCCTGCGAAGTGAATTTGGAGTTGATTGGGTTCCTACTAATTCCGAGAAATTTGCGATTTGAACTTTTCTTTGTGGTAGTACTTTTACCACTACATTCAACATGACATTACATTCTTTTCCACTAAAACTATTTACATCGTTTACCATGTAAACCCCTGAATTAGTGTGTATCTCTGTTTTTCACAAGGAAATATTTGTACTTCTATAGATAATTTAGATCAAAATTTCACGTGTAATGCATTATTGATTATCGCACATTGCGAAGAAAGTAAACACGAATGTAGAAAATGCCTGGGAGTATGTCTTTCGAAGTGGACCTATTGTTCAGTGTTTCTGAGATGGCCGTCTCAAGAGCTAATGTCTGGACACTGTCTTTAGCCTCTTGTCTTATATCATCTTGCCTGCTGTTTCATTTTAAAGATTTAATTATATTTTTTGTTATATCGTAAGTTTAATTCAAAAAATTCCAAGCCAGATAATAAATAGTTTCGGAAGGAATCATTTCTCTCAAAAGCATCCTTTTCAGGTGTAGCTCATTTTTCTATAATTATCTTGATAAACTTCCGTTTATTACAAATATATAGATGTATCTCGATCATTTTTTACTACTAACATCGAATGTATTTCGAAGCGCGTGCTAAAGATATTACAGGACATTACGGGACTAAGCTTATTTAAATTCCAGCAGCACGTGATAAACGTTCAAATCTGCCCTGTGGTACTTTATTTCTCTGATAAAGAGATGGCAAGTGGCGTTTCTTGTCCACCAAAGCCAGTTTACTTATCCAGATATGGAGAGTTCTATGGTCCGGTATTCTCGACATGAATACACGAAGGAGCAACGTGCTGAGCCTTCTTTGCTTATAAACTTGATCAACTGAAACGAGCTGTAACTATGGAAATTATCGGTTTTTCTTCCGCTCTTATGGGCTCTTGCTTGGTGCGGAGAGATCTCGAGGATCGATACGATTCAAGGATGGGCGGGAAAGATAAAAGCTGCGTTAAGCTGTGCGAAGATGCCGTACTTGCGATTCTTTCCTTCCAACTTTGCACCATTTGCTATTTCGTTAGGAAATAAACTCGAACTTGATACGGAGAAAAGCTGCGCGAGATGATAATGGCAATGTGAAACGAAAGTTACGATAAATGGAGCGGAAAATAGCGCCAGTTGTTTCTGCCAGTTGTAAAGTACAGTACTCAAAGTTTTTACCAGTTCGAAAGTACTCAGAATTTCTGCGAATTTCAAACCGACAAAAGTTTCTATGAGCGTAAAGAAGCGGTTAATCCCAGAGATTCGTAAAGTAAACAGGACAGAACGAAATAGACGATCGCCGCAAGTATATGAAAACTTTGGTCGACTCAACGTATCACGGTAGTATGTAGTACATGATAATAATTCATCGTAAATATACTTTGCCAAAGTATAGAAAATGGTGTTAAATTAACTCGTTGAAAGCCATCGTTACGTGAATGTAGTATTTCATTTTCTAGCCGGTTTACGTTGTTGAATTCTATCTCTTAAAATTGTGATTACGAAGGGAAATTTCAAAGATATTTTTATTATTTTTGTAGTGAATTTTCAAAAAACTGCGTCGCTCGTACCATATTTCCTCTGATCTTTTTTCTCTCCGATCTGGTCATGTTTCGAAAGTCGGATGTACGTGCATATATCTTTGTAAATATTATCGCATTCGTATCAGCGTGCAATTCGGTTTGAAAATTACGATTAGAAGACTGTGGCGTAATTTTCCTTTTAGCGGACAGAAGATTCTATTCTAAGGGCGAACGTGGTGCCGGGGATGGAAAATTGCGCTGCGGTGCTAATAGCAACCGTTGCTTTATGACCACGCAGGATGAATTCCCTCGAGAAATTCGAAGATAGATCTAAACATAAACGCAGATGTTTATCTTCATTTTCGTGAACGCGAATTCTGATCGCTGATCGTTACTTCGCCGGTTCCTTCTACTATAATATTTCTTTTTTTTTTGTTTTTATTGCAAATTATTTTGGTAGACAGAACGACAGAATTTTATTACAACATATTTTTGTAACGTGTTATCGTCATCAAATCGTTGTAACGTGATATCGTGTTATTAGCTGTAAAAATAGTTGTTGATAAAGGCGGATAACTCAATAACACGCGGTGTATTTAGAGTTTTAGGTGTGTAGCTTTAACGATTTGGTATTTGCGTAAAGTAGTACAAGATCGCTGTTGTACGCAAAGGGTTGCGAGCGTCTGCCTTATGTGATTTTAGTTATCGCTTTTGCACTATTTGCAGTTCATCGATGCGAAGGGCTTCCCTTTCCAGCTTAGTCCCCTTTCAAACACTCTGATCGAATCTCGTTTTACGATTGTTCTCGAACGAACATGTATTGCATTATTGATTGTATATCTTTATTTTTGCGCTGTTATCTACTTATCTACTATTACTAATTTTTCTTCTTTTTATAAAGTTTACATTACTTCTATTTTATCTTTCATAAACAGTTTCACCCGTTATTTTGAGGAAAACTAAAGTCTCGCACATCGCACGGCGAAAACCGTAATTACAAATTGCTATTGTTATAGTTGGCTTCAAGCAATTATATCTAATTTTTGGAATCTTTCAAATTCGAGGAATAAACAGAGAATGGGGGATAGTGGAATTTGATGTTAATACAGATAATACATCCGATTGCGACGTTTATCTTAAAACGAATAACTTGGATTTGGTACGCGTCGAACCTTGGAATCTCGTGGGCGACGTTATGCGATACCGAAGAAAATGTTCCGCGATGCAATGAGAGATTCAGGGGGGTGACTAACTCGCAGGGTCCTCGGAGCAAGGGAGCCGAAAGAGGGTTCGCGTTTCCCATCATGCACTTTGCATGCGCTGAATGCTTCGCGGCCTACGAAGTGCACTCACCGTCCGAAAGGGTAGTTGCATTTTTCTAACGTGTCCAGAGGGGGTGGATTCGACAGGGGACACAGGCCTATTGATTTTAAAGGCTCGTTTTCTGCGTGGTATGCTCGACAGCGACAATATCCTGGTACCCCTGTAATATTTTATTAACACGTTTGATACCTTATATCTAATCAACCCATAAGTCTTAGATTAAGACTTAATACTTTGTTTCATATTTCTTAGATCTCACGAGGCAAGAAAATTGGAAAATTAATGGAATTAAACGACTCGGGGTAAAAGATTTGAAACGATTTCGCTTGATGTGTCTTTCGAACCTTTCTTTGAAATCCTATACGAAATCTCCAGCGAGCGGTGGCTGCTTTTAGCCGAAAATAATTTGCTCTCTGCTCGTTTTACGTAAACTTTGTTCGAATAAATTTTGCTCGATGTCTTTGGTATCAGCGACGGTAGCCTTTGTAGCGGGTGCGCGAATTATCGCATAACGAGCCGCGGAAGGCAAGTGGTTGGCACTTTGAGGCACAACGCGTAAAATCGTTTAACAAAGGCAGCCTTAACAGGTGCTTAGCTGGTGGCGTGGCGTTCTGCCTTTTTTTTTTTTTTTTTTCACCACGCACACTCGAGTGTGCATCGGACACGTGTAAGTGCACGTGTGGTTTCATTCACCGACGTCGAGATTTACCTTTGTTGATAAAATAATCAACGCGTATTTTTGTAATTAACATACGCGACAGTTATGAATTTTTATTGCCATTCAAACAGCTATAACGCGGACACATATATACGTTTGAAATAGACGTACATACCTACTTGGATTTTTTCATGACGCGAGATTGCTGATTAAAGCGCTGAATATGTAAATCAGGAGGTTTTCCAATTCATTGGCTCGTGATATTTACGTTAGCAACAATTACGTTAGCTTAATTCTATTAGGTCGCTGCATAATAAATGTCGCTCTCGGATTAATGGTATCCACAAATATAATTTCTTTAAAAATAGACAAATTTTAATTCGGTGAAAACTATGTACGCGCATATATGAATCTATATATAGGAAGAATTTGTCCTATTTTAACAGGTGGATATACATCCTGAACGAAATTGCCTTTAGCTCGAAAGCTACGTTCTTCGGGCTTTCGTTTCGCTCGCGTTTCAATTATCTTTGCCAGGGATCCGAGAAGCGTATATTCTCTTTATTCGGGAAGTGCTGTATTCCATTATGTACACGGATCAAATTAAAGACTCTAGATTCTAGAAGCAGCGATTACTAAAGTTGCTTTGCCAGATGAACAATTTTCAAATTATTAGACTGGCGGCACTTTGTTACTAATCAGGTTTGATTTTTCGTTTCTTTTTTCAGGATTCTGGTGCTGGTGCGCCAGCAGATGACGACGAAGCGGCGAGGAGTTGTAAAAGGTGAGTTTTAGACGTAAATTAGTATGTCTAGAATTATTATGTTGTCAGACAAATATATTTTCAATTAGAGAACGGTAATCTGGATATGCTTTAGACCTTTTGTGTCATTTCTCTCAAAGTAAGGATATTGTATTTCTATGTGATAATTTACATTCGAGGCGGTCATCAGCACATAGAATTAAGCGAGCCGCAATAATCCTAAGGAACTGTCATAAAACTAAGCATTTGTATTTTACCGTTAGGGCCCTTAATTGTTATAAAATACATTCAAGTCGAGACGTTCCTTATGGTTATTGTTCAGTCAGGTAAAAATTGGGGATACCTGGGCTTATTACACCGAGTAAGAGTTTTCCTTTGCAACAGCATCGTCATACCGGACTTCACTGGTTCGTCATCTTTAGAACATTCACCTAATAAACTTATACATTACGCACCAGCGTAACTATCATTTCTACAAAGTTGTTCGAGATATATAATATCTTTGAACTGTTAATCAAGTGTTATACTAATTAAACCACCTCTATTATCCTAACCGAAATAGGGGATCGATCAGTTCGTGGCGTCGATTGTCAAATCGTAACGGGAATTTACGAATCCCGTTGACGCGCTTCCTCGCGATCTCGTCTCTCCGCGACTGGTCGGAAAAACACTCGTATTAAAAATCCTTTGATACAACCGTGACCAGAATCTCAGCACCTTATCTCCGCGTATTTCTCAGCGTCAATTCGCTTGCTCCGACACCAGAAACGTGTTAATTTCACTTCTGATTGATCGTGTGATCGCGCTATATCGCAAGGCAAATTATAACGGCAAAGAATAAGACCTTGGTCGGTCTGCTCGAGATTCTATTTGATGGTGGAAATGTACAGCGATTTAAACCTGTTTCTAGTTGATACGAAACGTCATTGGCTACCGGCACCGTGGTTACATGTTAGAATCGAAACGCGTTTGTCAATCGGTCAGTCCCTCGAAGGGGTCCAGTTTCCAAAGGTCCAGAAGCTTCCATCTTAAATGTATTATAAGATATATACGAACGCGATCGTCTGTGTGTGCGTGTAAATACGCGTTTACGTACTCTGGCCTACAACTCCGATAAGATCGAATCGCGTGGTTCGTGCCATTAAGGTTGGTACAGCTACGGGTACACTAAAGTTGTCAACCGTCTTCCCTGGTATTCTTCCTCTTGTACCTCGTACATGCCAAAAAAACTTTGGATATCGAGAAATTCCTGTATCGGTACCCCTTCTTTTTCGGTTATCAAAACATCGAGCCTCAGATGAATCCTCCGTTGCATCCAAAGCGGTTTTTGTCCTTCGAATAAGTAAACGGATATACTACGTTTATTACGGCAACCTGTCGATTTTTATCCCACGATGCAGCAAACGATTCGATCTTTCATTCGATCAACTAATTAATTCGAAAAGGGTTAGCTTGGCGGAGTGTTTGTAATTTAGCTCGTACTGTCCATCGCTGAAATTCACGCAGAGTGGCTGCACCGAGAGGCTAGTCGTTCGCCAACATTTTTTTCTTATTAAAACCTGTCTTCGAGGCTTGTGGTCGCATGTTTCGTTGCCAAGTATAAGCCATCTAAACCATCTTTTGACTATCGAGAAGCGAATGTTGTCGTACAAACGGGATAATCTTTTCGATCTTCTTTGGATAATCTTTGGATATTTATATTCAGTCGTGCCTTTCCTTTTTTCCCCTTTTACTTCTGGCGGATCTGCTTGGTTGAAATTTGGCGTAAGTATTCCCCAGTGGCGAACAAAAGAAAGTATAATTGACAACGACCATGTATAGGTGTAACGTGTATTATGTGACTCTCAAAGACTATGTGAATCAGAATATATGACCCTTAGGTACGTGATGAGAAATGTTCTATTCAAATTTTACTGTAATATTCCGTAGTATACGTAGACCATTCGTATGCCAATTTTAAGCTTCCCTTAGTTCGTCATTTCATATCCAATTATCTAATCCTTGTCATAAATCTTTTATGACTCGTTTTAATCTTTCTAATACATGGAAATCTTCTGACCTTCGCAGAAAATTTCCCTATTGTAAATGTAAATGTACATTTAATTTCCCTATTTGCATTCTATGAAACTATCCATTTGCATGAACATCCGGAGTCTAACGATAAGCGTACTTAGGTTAAGTAAGCACAGTTCGATTTCCTCGGTGCGACGCGCCGGATCAAATTAATCGAAAGCAAGCGTTCGCGAACTCGGTTCTCAGGAAATAATTTCAGGACAAGGAACTGTTACTTAATCAGGCAGACGAGTTCCTTTCTTGGGAAAAAGACTTCTCGTCCCCGCGGCTTCCTTCTTCTGGCAATAATTCAATTAAGCCAGCTCCACGGCCTAAGGAAAGTCTCGTGCGAACTTCCTTGAGTCTTTGCGATGTAAACATTCGTTAATTTGCAGGAAGTCGAAGCGAGCTCGTCTCTTTTCTTGCCTTAATCGTTCGACTTTCTACGCTGCGGGTTGCGTAATCCGTGTAAGTCGCGACCGTGTAATATCATCACCTTCTCTGAGAGTCAGGGAAGGTGCCGGAAATGAAGGTTCCTCGTTTCGTGAACGGCGACGCACTTTCACAGTTTGGGAGATCAGGCCAATTGTCCCAGACAACGTTTTTCACATCTTCCGCGACGAGGAGCAAAACGTTTTTAGAATTTGAGATAGCACAGGGATGGGATGATGCTTCGCAGTCTAAAAACTCGCACGATACGATTTGACCAGTAAGTCTAACATCAGCGGTGTCTATCTTTCCAGCAGAAGAAGATTGTAAATGTTTGTACAATAGATCTTTTTGCTGCGATACCTTTCTTTCCTTTCTTTCCAAAAATAATTTTTAAATCACGTAAATTACATTTGAAAAACGTGTATCGATGATAGTTTCTAGCAGCTTCGATGCTTTGCATACTATTTTTGGCCAAGCCATTTAGAAAACCGTTTTATAAACAGATACGTGACCTTTAGCCTAGCTGAGGTTAAAGGTCACGACGCGAAATAGTCCGACCCAGCCAAAGGAATGGTTTCCTCTTCATGGTGGAAAGAGAATCGTCGCTGATATTGGGTGCTTTCGCGAGCTTATTCTCTTCGAAATAGACTCGTGCCATGCGAGTCAGACGAAAAAACTTTGTACGACATGAGAATTACGATTGTCGTAGAGCGATGTAATTCATGCCAGCCGATTCATACAGCGGTGAACACCTCTCTGCAAACGTACATATACAGGGTGTCCTATTTTCAATAGTTAGCAACTGATAAATAACAACTGATTGAGAAACGATTGATTACTTTTATGAACATAAGCATTTAATCGAAATCTACCGATCATTTGGATACTAAAAAGTTACTTATTAGGTCTTTCACGAGTTGGAACATTCAATTCGTTCTTGGAAGGATCGAGAAATCCATGTTTCGCCAATTTTATTTTTCGAATACTGAAAATTTCACTTTTTGCCTACGATAGTCTTTGATTTTCTTCCTTTCCAAAGGTAGAAAAGAGTCGGATTTTTCGATTGATCTAATAGACTGAAAACGTACACCCCGTAAACGGTTCGACAAAGGTGACCGATGTGTGTAGATCGTCGTAGATTGTAGATGAAAGGAGAAGCTCTATATAAGAGAGCGTTCTCGCATACAAACGAGGCAGATTTATGGACGCGCGGAAACGAATGATCGTCCCGCCGGCAGTATTTTACGTATAATTGAACTTGTCTTTAGAGCAATTCGATTTGGCTTGGGCGCGAATGTACAAAACGCTGATTATTCGTGCGCTGTTTATTATCGTGAAATCTGCTCCTCCTGCTTACGGCGTTTGACCACAGTTCTTTTGGAATAGTTAGAATGTAGGCCTGCGATAAAATTCGGTGAAATTCGGAAAAATTAGAAAGTTTCTAGGAATCGTCGAAGAAAGATGATCGGGACAACTACTCTTCGTGTATAGATCAAGCAAACTTGCATCTTTGTGATTAAGCTTCAAGTTCGATATCAACCGAACAATAAAATATATGTTGTTCGCCTCTAAATACAGAAACTCTTTGATACATTGAAGAAAGCATAATTATCGAGCAATAAAATCTATGCCGTGCGATTTTGCAAATATTGAATCCTGCGTCAAGTTCCATCGTCCGGAAGAAACGTCGCCAACAATGGAAGGAAGTTTTCCTTTTGAAGACGGCAAACCTCCGCACGAAGCTCCGTTCGGTTCATAGGAACGGGTTCCCGTGGCAGACGCTAATAAGTTTGCGGTCGGGTATTGAATTGACGGTAGGTCATACGGAACGTGAAAGTGCACCACAATCCCTGTTGTCGGAGCATCGCTGAGCATCGTACTCGATTCTGGTGAAATTGTATTTCTTTCCGTGAAACATGTTACATTTTCTTAGCTTTCCTATATAATTTCTTGATTAATGATCTTTATTAGGTGAAACCTGTACAAATTTTCGAAGGATCGGAAAATTCGAGCGATCGAGCGATCGAGTAATCAGGCATGTGCGTTCGTATTTGAGGAACAATCGTGCTGAAATATCGAGTTTTCACTTGTAACGTCCATTGTGCCGTTCGCATCAGGTAAAAAGGAGAAACACAGGTTGCGAATAATTCTGACGACCCGTTTGGATATCGAAGCCGACCAAGGTAGTCTACCTTGAACGGAATTCTCGGTCGTTCGTAAATTTCACTAACAAAGACCCGCCAGTCTCGTTGAGAATAATGGCCGGACGTTGCATATCTTTTCCTTCGTTAACGATGCCCGCTTGGACAATACCGATGGCACCTTGCACGAGTAAACAGCATAGATTCAAAATATGTACGTACTACGCGGTATCTCCGCTCTTTGATGCTCTCCATGGGGGAAAAACATATTAAATTTAGAATCGCTGTTGCGTGTCGGAATGAGTTTGTTTCGTGATACAGTGGCAGTCGAGTAACTGGAAACCATGGTATCAGCGAACGAAACGCTTCTATTTTTAAAAAATGGATAAGTAAGTTGAAGATGCCGTGCAGCTATTAATTGTACGTGGGAAAACGTGTATAATGTAAATTACGTTTGAAAATTGTCGATGATTTCTAAAGATATACATATACATACATGTGTCACGTTATGGTGTAATAGAATAAAATATTTATAAGATAAAAAAAATGTAGATGCTACGCGATTCTTAAGCCCAATTGTTAGTATATATATCAAACTGACGAAAGTCTCGTCAATTACAAGATTTTTATGCGAGATGTTATCAAGGTTTACACTTCGGGTACCGTTGAGTAAACGTCTCAGCCTATATCTACACACCGATAATTAATACGTAGAATAATCCTGCAGACTGCATTGAATATTGCATTAGCTGCACGGAAGAAACAAAAAAGCACGGTATGCTGTTATTAATCATGGCACGTAGAAGCTGTTGTTAGACTAGCATATCATTCTAATCCAATCAGTCATCTGAGCAATGATGAAAATTGACGTTCTCCATTCAAATAACGGACTAAATTCTTAAACAAATACAAACAATGGATTCTCTTTTTTTTTTTTTTTTTTTTTTTTTTTGTAAAATTAAGTTGTGAATTTCATTCGACTAATTAGCTTATCGGACACTATACGAATTGACGATTCTTTTCGAATTACAAATTCAAAAAGTCACTTAAAAACCGGCAACATTTCAAAATACGGTTTCTCTTTAAGTTTGACTTTCTTTTTCTAAGCCGCGGTTACTAATGAATTTTGCGTGTTTGATATCCCTCATTCACAAGACGAAAAAGAAGAAGAAGAAAGAGGAGAAGAAGAAGAAAAAGAAAGAGGAAAAGAAGAAGAAGAAGAAGAAGGAGGAGAAGAAGAAAAAGGAGAAGGAGAAGAAGAAGAAGAAGAAAGGAACAGGAGAAGAAAGGAAAGAAGCGACTCCGGTTGGGACGATTTCTCGGCATTAATTGCCCCCTGGTCGTAAATGGCATCGTTGCCAGGAACGAGGTAATGGTTTGTGCGTGCAGAAAACGCGTCGGGCATCGCAACGATCGCTGAAAGCGGATTCGTGCGAACTTGCGTGAAACAGACTAAACACAACCGTGTCCGAGAGAGAATAACACCTTGCGTATCTTATTGTGCCCGAGTATTTACGTAATGCATGGCACTTTCTGCATTTCTTCCCTGGTTTTTGCTCGATGCTGAACGCACAGAAGATGCGCACGGTAAAATGCGGAGCGTGTCTACACGGCCGTTACGCCATTTAGATACACTTACCGAGGAAAGCGACAGCCGTACAGGGTGTTTCATTTCAATCGAATTTCGCAAATATTCGTGAAACCGTTAACAAAATGTGACATCTTATTTGAAAATCCAATAAACGGTTGTATTCGATGCATGTGACAATTCGATTAAATTTCTTTCAACGTTATCGAAATAGTTTCTGCGATATCTACGATACGAACGAAGCAGAAAATTGTATTTAAATTGTAAGCTAGGTGGAAATTTATTCGAACGCCGTTCGAATCGTAAAAGTTAAAGCATAGAATTCTTCCAATGTATCTATCGTTTTTGATTTTTGCTACGACTGTCGATAAGTACATCCGTGGCTGGATATACATTGATTTTTTTAGTTTGTAGTTCTCTTTAGAGGTCATTCACCTTCGACTCGTGCAGCCGCAGCTGCTGTTAGATTCTTCACTGTACTCTCTGTTTATCGCCCACTTGTCAATGGGCTTGGTAATGAGACGCACAAAACACTCGCTATTTATGTTTCTATCGCAGACGCGAATTTTTCTCGTTGACTGGTTCGAAAGGTCGCGCGTATTTCCTGTCGACGATGTTCCAGAGGCGGTATCGATATTCAACAATTGTGATTCTTGCTTAGCTTAAAGTTGAAACGTTGAATTATAGCTTTACCACTAGATATTTTTGTTCAATAAATATTTAATAGATTTTAAATATTTTCTGCTTTAATACAACAATTTGTACTGATTTCCTCGTGGATTTTGCAAATCAAGTATTCTCGTCAGAGTTATGCAAATACGAGCGTCACGTCGTATCGCGTTTCAGAAGGAAAAATTCAATAGACGCGATATATTCTTTGTTGACACAATCGGAGTAGGCATCGCTAGATTTCTGGACAATTGATATCACTTTCCAAGGATTTCAGTATCCATTGCGCGACAATCTGTATAATCCATCTATAGTCTATACGATCGTAAGGAACACCACACTGGAAGGTTGTGGTCTCTTCGTTTCAAACAATGATTCACCAATTCATTGCGAGTAAGATTTTCAAGTTTTGATAACATAAAATAATCCCGCATTGTTTTCTTCTTAATATCTTGTATACAGCAACGAGCTTCTTCGTTAAAA
Source organism: Bombus huntii (assembly GCF_024542735.1). Classification (NCBI taxonomy): domain Eukaryota; kingdom Metazoa; phylum Arthropoda; class Insecta; order Hymenoptera; family Apidae; genus Bombus; species Bombus huntii. The sequence goes on along the minus strand of NC_066242.1, from coordinate 18,423,013 downwards.
AAAACGGTTTAATGATTATAAATAAATCAAAAGCAACGTGTTAATAACTGTCATTCGATATCAAAGCGATCGATAATTACACGCTTCGTTTCTATTCGTTTCTATTCGTTTCTATTCGTTTTTCTATTGGCGTCGGCTCGCTACTCTTTCAAGGCGATTAAAGTCCATGATCAACCACCAAACTGTGTAAAAATAAGCAGTCATCGATTAGATCGCTTTGTGCGTGGAAAGAGCAAAGGGTTGCGCAAGGGGAGAGAAAAGAGGGAAACGCAGCAGACGACGTCGTGCGGGTGAGTGGATTAGCGATCGAGTTAACGATCAGACGAGTTCTCCTTTGTCTACGTTCATCGGATGGTAAAAATTTTTGGCGGCTCACCGTCTGGCGATGAGGTTTAAAACGAGAGAAAAGAAAAATATAGCTGATGGTTTACGCCTTCGTAGATACGAGCTTTTGTGATTGTGAATGGATATGCACACGTACAAGCAGAGAGAAAAAAAGGACTATGGTTGCGTATATCTGAAATCTCGGTGTTCCGTCGAGGGTGAAACGCATGACAGAAAATTCTCAAGGTCTTCCTTTGTATCTACCCAAGATGAAAATACTGTGGATTCGTGATATACATTTTGCTGTCTATTACGTATTGTGTAATATTTAATTGAACGTGAAATTGTTATACCATCGTATAACATAAAAATAATAAAGGGCACATAGTAATTAATTTTCATGGTCGAAAGTATATTTTTATTGAAACTGTAATTTATAATTTGTAACGATACTTGGAAAATTGTTGTTCGTTTTGTCAGCTTTTTACAGATCGATACGTCTTTGAGATTGGAACATATTTCATATTAGATTCTCCCTAATTTTCACTGTATCTGCCGTTCTTTGACATCTCGACGAGAACGAGGCGGGTTCTGAAGTAGAGGAATAAATATATGTATTTTTATATTCTGTAACAGATCGACGCTGTAATTCCTGTTTGCCTTCGAGTGTCATTTCCCTTTATCTACATTTTGCAAGCGTATCCCCTATTTTCCAAGCTACATCACCATTCGTTCTAAATTACGATAAGAGACCAACGGATAAGGGACAAAGGTAGAAGCGGAACGCATGCGCAAAGAAATTGTATATAGATACACAGAGAATCGTAAACAGAGGGCGGAAATGTGTTATGGTGCCATGGAACACGTCCTTCCCTCCGTTTTCCATGCTTCCACACTTCCACGCTTTCCTCGATCGACCGACTCGCATTTCGGTCCGATAGGTTAGGTTAGGGTCGGTTGCGGTGCGAATAGCGGAGAGATGGAGGGGAGAGGGGACGAGAGGTATAACCGGACTCCCACTGTTCCACGATTCGCTCCGCACTTCAGTTGCCTCGCGTACGTTGAATCGTGAACGTCTATTCCGTTTTGTTCCTTCTCAGTTGCTTGAACACGTTGTTGTATCTCATTTTATCGCGTGCCCTTATCGGATTCTGACTAACGCGTAGTTCGCGCCACCGAATTTCCAAGTGTCTCCGTTCGAGTCCCTTCTTTACCGACCGATGGACTCGGAACGAAGGATTTTTGGTGATCAGTTTTCTCGCACGCGATGGTCGAGATTTTCGATAATAGTGTAAGATGCTTCTCCTCGAAGCATCGTTTGTGAACGGATCCGTGAGCCATGAAGTGAATCGGTGTGCAGTGTCTAGATTCGTCGAATGATCGAATCTCGTGACTCGTGGAAAGAGGTTTATGATCGCTGGCTCGTGGCATGTGTTGACTCGATGGTCTTCGAGAGCGTCGAGATGCGGAACCCGGGGTTCCTCCTCGAAGACGCCAGACATGGATATATCCAGTATATCAGGTACAGTTGTTGCGATGCTTTTCTATTTTTGTTTCTTTTTCCCGTCTTCCTTCGTCCACTGGGAATCATGGGAAAGGAAAAGTGGTTTCTTTGTAAACGCGTGCATTCTCACAATGCGTTATGCGTCCTGCAGCGATGTGAATAGAATAATGTGTCCATAAACCAGACATTGACTGTGTATTGTTCGTGGTAGAGATGACTGTTCGAGGAAAGATCGATATTTCAGCGAGTATCGATCACGTCTGAGCCAGTTTCGCCGTTTTCGAACGCCGCGTTCTTCTATTTAGTTATCGGTTTATCGAAACTCGCACTAACCCCCGAATGTTTTCGGATTATTTATTTGACAAGAAAAATTCGCTTGGATTTTTTGATTGAAAAAAATACGAAATAGGCGTTTGAAATTATCCTAAAAGGGTTATAATAGCAATTATTATTAATTCGTATTTACCTGTTTAAAATATTTCGGTCTTATCCTCTCGTTTGACCTTGGTACTAATGCTTAATTATAGAAAACGAAAATATGGAGATAATGTATCCGAGCTTTCAGGTATACAGAGTAGATCTCACAATCAGCTCACTTACAATCCACGATAAAAGAAATGTACGCTTTACTAGGAAGTAAATGTTGATCAGTAGCTTTTGAATAAACATTTTCTTCCATGTATAATCGATTCACGGCACTTGTGCGTTTCAGTCTTTCCTTATAAATGCATGTTTATAGTGAATTTTTACCGTGAATGAACTTTGTGTTAGGATAGTCGACGTGAACGGTGAGATAACTGAAATCCAATAAATTTCGTTTTGTTTGTTTCTCAAATCAAAATATTGCCTAGGACTTTGTACGTGTAATGTACCTACGTACAGACTCGACTCTTCCTTTCTCTGTCTGTCTGTCTCTCTCTCTCTCTCTCTCTCTCTCTCTCTTTTAATAGAATTCGTTATAAATTCAGTAAATTCTATCTGTCTTACGTTCTGTGGATTTCTGTGAATTTCTGTGGAAAGGATCGCTAATATTTGAAATTGCGCAAAGACCTTGCGGATATTACGTAAAGTTAGTTTTCGAAGCTAGGAACGATCGAAACGATTTAACGCTGGAATCCCAAAAATTTCACTCTACTAGTGTATTTACCGTTTAGTCATTTCGTGCATATATGTGTACACGTTTATTACTATCTAATTCATGTAAAAAGATGCCTATATGTTCTTACTTTCAAGTTTTATTTTCACTTGTTATGCGTTACTGTTTCGTCGAATCGTATTTAATCATCTTTCTATTCTATTTGCTAAATATAAAGATTAACCAATAATTCTATACATAATTGTCGAAGATTGTAAAATTAACATATTTTCTTTAAAATCCAACATATAGCGAACTGATATTAAGCTACAAAAACCTAGTAGTTTTAAATGGTTAGAAATAGTGTTTATCGAAATGAAAACGAGCGCATCCGGGATTCTAGCGTTAGCAGAAATGATCGTACTGTGTTCGTAAAGGCGAAGTGCTCAGGGGTCGAAATCCACATGTCGTTCATTTTCCTCTTATTGGACATCTTATTTTCGGAAATAGCATGCAAATCGGAGAGGCTGGCTCGAGTAATTCTGTGAGTCTCATTCTGCCACGATTCTCAATTTGACTCACGTGCGCATAAAATCTATTTTTGAGCTGTGTTCCGGTGAAATATGTTAGTAATATACGCCGCGTATATAGTAATTTTATTTCCCAAAATCACCTTAATACAGAATTAGCATTTAGTCGATTTTAGAGCAAAAGGTAATTCTTTGTTCGAATATTACTCTTCAGTGCTTTTACATATCTTCCGTTGCAGATTTTCTTAATTTAAATAAGTTTAGTATTTATATATTATGAGTATTTGTATCTTATAGAATGTATATAATCTGCATGAATGTATATACGATAATAATCTCTCTCTCTCTCTCTCTCTCCCTCTCCCTCTATCTGTCTGTCTGTCAATTTTCCGTAACTAATTTTCTTATATCATGTGAAGGTAAATGTAAAAATTACTTAATGCGTAGATGGTATTTGATAGTACCAATATCCCTGTTTACCAGTAAGGTGGTTACATTTCGTGTCAGCTGACTGGAAGCAACAGCTGCACGCTTTGTACCATCGCGGATGAAAGGGGACCCTCGAAAGCAATTATTTTTCAGAGGAGAGTTGTCGAGAAGCTGCCTAGCTTTTGTACAACTTTTGAACTTCTCACGGTAGTTGGTTTAAATCTTTGATCGATTCGTCGCCGACGCGTTTTGCTTTCAAGGCCATATAATTGATCTTTTGGCAATAATAATTTGTTGAAATTTCACATCGTGTATAGAGAGGTTTGTATATTTATAAATATTAAAATACGCAAGTTATTCATCTATAATAAATGTTAATGGAATGAGATTAAATTTCAATTATCAAAGTTGACAAGTTAAAAAAACTACAAACACGCCCATGTCGTATCGAGCTTGGAATTGTAGATATATAAATTGGATCTTGAAAATGAAAATGCTATCGATCGTAAAAATTGCGCAAGCAATTTTGCGGCAGTTGTGTATTTGAAATTCGCGAATGAGAGCGGAGAGTTGGTTCATCGGTCGAAATACGATACTTGCGCAATAATGTTGTCATACTTACTGGTGTTTATTTGTTGCGTTCGAAAGTTAATCCTAGGTGTATTCGTTTGTAAGTTTCACTAATTTCGACATCGTCTCGACGCGCAGTCGATCATCGTTTCTGGCGAATCGTACAGCAATGCGGTGTTGCTTAGAGACGGGGAACACAACACGAAGCTTCGCAGTCGATGTGATAATAATCGTTATTCAAATTTCGATAACCATTTTCTTAGTTGGCCGGCACAGGGTATATATTATGACAGACAGACAGTATAACGTTTATAAATGGGGGGGGGGGTAATTAAGGAAAGAAAGTGGATAATATCATGTAAGACGTGTTGTAACATCGATGGCATTGCTTCCTGGTTTCGCGTTAGACAAGCTGGCGCCAGACTGGGTCGATATGTCACCGGACTGGAACTTATTTTGAATGCCATTAATATACCTCCCTTTGTGAAACGGTTTGAATATGCAAACAAACCCGCGTTACGTATGATAATCGAGAAAAAATATTTTCATTAACATTTACCGCGTCTATCGATATTAGTTGTGTCACATTCGTCGATATTGCAAGTCGAGATTATTAATCGCAAATATATTTCATAATTATCCGTTTGGAAACATAATTTGTTTCGAAGGATGCGAATAAGCTATATTAACACAATTATCGTTTTCTATAAGGAAAGAATAATAGCGCAGTTCGTTATTTGCTCATTTCCTAACTTCTCTACACATTATTATCCATTATTATATCCATTACGTGCACTAATGATACATGCAATAACAAACACGAATAATTTAGTAACAATTTTCCAAGGTTTCCAAATGAAAGCTTAGTCAACGCCACTTTAGCCTTTTGCTCAGGTCCTGTCGACTCGGCTCTTTTACCTTTTCCAAAGTCCTCTCCTTTCGGTTCGCGATTTAAACTTGGGATCATCGGAACAGGTAGAGAGATGCTGAGGCATCTGTTTCTGATTGTTGCCCGAAGAGAAGAAACGTATAGGCGTATATAGTCGATAAAACAGACATATTAGCGAGATCGTATAGTAACGAGTATAGTAAACGTTAATTTAATATGATTTAATCTCAATCACACTGACGAATGTAACCGTGTTTAGATTGTTATTTTTTATTATTTAATAATTATGTCAGATTTCTTTATGACATCTGTGCATTACGTAAACGACAGCAAATTGCGCGTCTCTAGAGTGTTGTATAATATACGTATTTTCTGAAAATATTCTACGAAGAAAGAAACAATCGTGAATTGTTACCGCGCAGTCCTCAACGAGATCTGAATTCTTTTTGAATTACTCGTACGTATGTCAAATTATTTGTTTCGATTCTCGGAACTTATGAATTTCAGTTCATCGATGATGATCGATTTTTGACAATTCCGCTGTATCTCTCGTAGCAACTATACGATTGAAAGAAGGAATCGGTTCGTTGTTCAGCTGTTTCGCGCGAGATTAAAGTTGGATCGAACGAGAGGAACACGTGTTCTCAGGAAGAAACTGGGGCCCAGGATCGCCAGCCAGGCCAAATTTTGTATTATCCCTTATTATCTGGCGCATCGTCCCCCCTCAATCCCCCTTCCTCCCGGTAGCTGCGCTCTTTTCTCCATTTCGATGCGGAGAATCGAAAGGCTTTGAAAGGTTGCCGCGATCGTCCGTTCGCCGGTGGTCGTCGTGTTCATCGTTTCCGCTCTAGTTGGCCGAGTTCCAGTGGTTCGTTGGACGTATTCTTTCTTCTCGACGCGGGACGCAATTTTCTCCATGTTAAACGTCGCTTTTTCCGTTCATCGCGTCGAGTTGCGTCACCGGGGATCACGGCCGCGGTGAAAGCGATCGTTCGATCGACTCTTGATGCGCGTGGAAGTGCACCGATGTTCGCGCGGACCGATTCGAACTTCCAGCAGAGATCGTTGTTCGATCCCGACCAGAGTTCATAATTGTAAACCGCGAGTCTCTCTGAAGACAAATCGATCGACTTTGCTTTTTGTTCAAATTTGTTTCTTAATTTCGGTATATAAGTATCTATAAATAAGTGACTCGGCTTGCCTTGACTCGGAGAAATACAATGATCGCAACAATATATTTAATAGGAAATTCTTCCGAGCCGCGTAAGGAAGAAGGAATTTTCTTTATTTAATAAGGAATCGTGGAAGACAGGGATAGATAACTAATTTTCGTCGGAACTATCGAGGCAACTTTCCATATTCTGTAATCTGTGCTAGCATACATGGTGTTTCCGCGGCAATTTTTCTAATCTCTACCGGGCAGCAAGTCGCGTGAACGCAATTGCATCTGCATGCGTATCGAGTCACTGGAACTGATTAACTTCAATGGCCGGAAAGTATGGTCAGGT